>NC_083438.1:5416295-5716295 GCF_020745735.1 Hemiscyllium ocellatum
AGTTACACTGTGTTAGATCCCTGCCCAGCTTAAGGAAACTTGCAGCCTATGCTGGAACTGACAGGATGTGCAGCTCCCAAATATTTACAGCTCCATATCTCCATTTTGCCATGACAAGTGGGTGCTGTGGGTGTAAACATCACTGACATAGAGAGACAGAGATGGAGTGGGAATCGGTTTAAATATCACCACATGGGATGTGTTTGGGGCATCGACAGAGAGACAGTGTCATGGAAGGATGTGTTCCCAGGTTTCAGAATGCTGAAATGTAGACACTTCGATCGCATCCTGTAACATGAGCCTGTCTTTCCTGGAAAGATAGAAAAAAGGATAACAGTGTGAAGGCAGGTGATCATTTGTTCTGCAGCACAGAATCTATGACTCATTGAGCAGATTCTGACAATAATTTCTCTCGGTGCCATTTTAATCGAGTGCGACAGAGGGATCATCCGCACGAGGCTGAGCTATTTCCCTGGTGCTATCTTATCAAAAACACCTCATTAACTACTGTAAATATATGGCTTACTTGTAGAATAGATTCCAGACTGCGAGTGGGGGTGTCCTCGACGTTCGGAGGTCACGTGATGGTCCGAGGCGTGGGCGGAGGTCACGTGGTCAGAGTGCAGGTAGGCCACGTGGTCTGCCGTTTCGCGCCCCGGAGGAGTGCGGAGAGGTCACATGGTCTGCTGTTTCGCGCCTTAAAGGAAGGTAACGTGGGATCGGACATCCGGGAATGCGAGGAGGTGGAGGATGGAGTCAGATCGACAGCCAATCAGAAGACAATCCCACCTCAGTGATTGCATGACGTTTTCTACTGTGTAAAAGACTGGGCCAGGGGCAGGAGTACGTCATTTTCTTTGTGAACTGACTCAATTTGTAGATGGTAAGGAATAGAAAGATTTGAACCCAGAGCTCTGCATATTTTATCCACTTAGGATAAGGAGGAGAAATATAACAAGATTTGGGGAGAATTACAAAAGCAGGGCAAGAACACGCAGGACTGGGCTCACACATAGAAGAAAGTAAGTTGGTAGATTGAGCCTAAAGTCCAAAAGAATTGGTGACCCCACGTGATTGGAGATGGAGAAGTGACGGAATAGAGAGAAAAATACAGACAATGGACAACTGACGTCTGATGACAACAACAACAAGCGGCGCCGCATAAAAAGGTGCGACAACACTTGTTTATATCGAAGTTCTGCAATTGGAGATACTAAATTGATTGTTGTCATTATACTGCAAGTGTCCTAGTAATAGTAAGTGAATAAAGTATTGATTTAATACGTACGGGTTTAAAGTCCCATGGGGTTAGAGTCCTCATAAAAGCACCAAGGTACATAAGAGGAGGTTTAAAGTCCATTGAGCAGGACCTCATAAAAGCAATGTTCACAAATTTTGGTTTATGATTGATGTGTTGTCAGTTTTAAAATTATATTGGGGAATGTACAGAGGGTGGCAGAAAAGCCAGTGGTGTCTCTGAGACAAAGGCAGTGGTGTCTCAGCAAGAGAGAGTAGTCATTAGAAACCTAAAGGTGATAACGAAACTGCTGATAATTTTCACTGAAAGGGTCAGTTGCTCGGGTGTATTCCATACAGACTGACTGGCAACTGGATTTGTTTCTGATTGGGTTGGTTGCTCGGCTATATTAAATATAAACCGATTGACTACTGGACGGGAGGATTAAAAACAAAAATACATAAAATGGCAGGGGAATTTGATAAAGAGTGTGAAAAAAACGGAGGATGTTCTTCTGATTTAATGTTGCCCGTAACACAGCAGTGGGGTAAAGCTAGAAGTCAGTTAGTTAGCGGGCTTACAAAGAACAAACAAAAAACAATGAAGGAGAAATATAACAAGATTTGGGGAGAATTACAAAAGCAGGGCAAAGTCCCTAAAGATGAGGAGAGGAAGGAATTGTCACCGTTTTTGGGAAAAGCAGAAGAGCAAGTTAGATTAGAAGTAGAAGAGCATATGAAGGGAAAGAAAGGGTCAATATTGGTTAGAAGAAAGTGGACAAAAGAAGGCGAGGAGAAAAAAGAGAGGAGGATTAATATACACAACATGACGTTAGCCTGTGTAGCGGTAGAAACATTACAAAGGGGAATAGGTGGTACCTCTAAAACAGAAAAGGCTGGGCCATCCGCGCCATTGTATCCTAAATTGCCTGAGGCACAATCACCGCCCCCATATTCTGTAAGACAAACGCCACTTATGCATGTTCAAGAAGGGGTGTTAGATGTGCGAGAAGTAGGAACAAGAGTACAATGTAGTAAAAGAAAGTCTGGCGGAAGCACTAGAAGAAAGCATCAGAAAAGTAGAAAAACTAACATTAGAGGATTAAGGATGTGGAGGAAGCAAGCAGGGTGATAATCACGTACAGCAGAAGCAAAGAACAGCCAGGACAGGGGAGATATTCAGTAGGGCAAGAGCCAGATGCTCACTCGACACCGTATAGTGCTGAGAATGAAATGAGGGGAAGATTACATAGTTCAGGTCGGTTACCAGATGACGGATTCTCAGACAGGAGAAGGAGAGATTTAAGAGAAGAAAGGAGTAGGGAAAACTGGGATGAGGAGGAGTCAAGGAATAGCACAGACAGTGAGGACGACGAGTTCCGACCAGGGGGCGGTCGAAACACGTACCCTGTCACTTTAAAAGGCTCCCTTACCGTGCACACTAAGCAGGGCCCATCAGGGGTACAGCCTCCGTTTGAAAACAGTTATGATCTGCGACGGAGAGAGACATTGCGGCAGCCCACAAAATATCAGCACCACCAACTGCCTCTAGTTTATAAAGGCTCTTTTACGGGGAATGTGTATCAGCCCTTTACCTATACGGACACGAATTGCATCCTGGATAAAATGCCCCCACCCATGCAGGGAGGTGGACCCTGGATGACTAAATTTTGCCAATATAGACTCGGCAATAAGGTATCTATGGGCAATTGGAGAGCATTATTGGGCAAATAATTGAATATGTGGGAGATACAGCAGATTGAAGCATCTGCAGGGACCACCTTATAACCAGACACGGACTCGTTTCTGCAGCATGCCACCTGTGTGGGAAGGACTATGAGGGATAGATTCCCGATTCCACCGGGGGCGATGCACTCGCTTACCTTCACAATGAAGGAGAGCGAGGATATGCCTGCCTTTTTGGCACATGGACAGATACTGCGGGGAGCCATCCAGGATCAGGTCAGCTACAGACCACGTTATTTAGGAATGCTGTTATGGCAGGGATGCCTAAGTAAGTAAAAGAGGCAATGGAGAGTAATTCTGATATCCCAGGGTGTTCTACAGAAAAGTGGGAAAAAACACTTGATGCATCACATGAAGCGATATAGGACAAAACAGGATGAAGATAAACAGAGCAATGAGTCAGCTCAAGTGCAGTTGCTGAAGTTACAGCTCGATGAGGCTAGAAGGAAGGCTAATGAATCAAAGAAGGTCTCCCAAAAAACGACTATATTATGATAGAGATGATAATGATATCCATCAGCTTGCAGTCTATCAACACGTAGAAGGGACTGAATGGGATATTTCCTCCAGTTGCATTCTGCTAGGGACAGAAGGTGTGGCGGGTGTTGTGGAACTAACTGCAGAACCGTTGGAATGGTACAAGATGTCTGAGGAAGCTATACCGCATGTCACATTGGCAGTGCATGCTGAATATCAGGCGCAGGATCTTGGACCTATGTCCAAACGCTTGATGGCGCTAACAGATGGGGTTTGGACTCAGTTGCCAGGCTTACAATATTCACCATCGGTTGAAGCTTATAGAATTATGTACAGGTCAACTGACAAGGTGCTTCTGGAACATAGGCAGATTGAAAGGTTTAATGGCAGGGAAAAGACAGACCATCCACAGGGGGCAGCGATGCTTGATACTCTACCTGATACCTTGTGGTCAGCAGGTTTGTCGGACGTTGGTCACAGCAAATGCGTCACACCAATCACATTCGATTTAATAGACCACACTCCGATTTGAAAGAGACAATACCCACACAAACCAGAGGCTGAATCCAGCATTGCCGACACAATTCAAAGATTGGTAGCAGTAGGGGGGGATAGAACCCTCCCAGTCAGCCTGGAACACTCCTATCTTACCTGTAGAGAAGCAGAATACAGGCAAATATCGGATGGCGCATGATCTTAGCCGGATCAATAGTGACATTTCTACTCCAACAGTTCCAGTCCCAAACCTCTACACTGCAATGTCTGTGCTGACCCCTGACCATAAGTGTTTCTCGTGCATTGATCTGGCTAACGAGTTCTGTTTGCCCCGAGCTGATCATTTGAGGGACATTTTTTCGTTCACCTACAAAGGTCAACAAGTTCGTTATACAAGGGTCCCTCAAGGGTTCATTTTGTCACCTGGGGTGTTTCATCAGGTACGGAAACAGCAGCTGAAGGATCTGACGCTCCTAAACGGGGTGGTATCGATCCAGTATGTGGATGACATTCTTTTGGCGGCACCCAACCATGTTTCTTGTTTGGCAGCTACAACATCTTTGCTGCTTCTCCTGTATAACGTCGGTTTCAAAGTTTCACGGGCTAAATTGCAATGCTGCAGACGAACGGCGTCTTTTCTGGGTTGTCTTATTTCCTCGAAGGGGAACAGGTGTGTCTCCGTCCCATAGATCCTCCATTCTGCATCATACCAAATCAGTTACTGTAAAAGACATGCTCTAATTTCTAGGTTTGGCAGGATACAGTAGACGATTCATTGCATCATAAGGGGGGCTCACTTTCCCTCTAAGGACCATGGTAAATGAGCACGGCATGAGAAATTTGTTTGCCCATTTGCCGTGGACCACGGAGGCAGATGAAAGTTTCATATCTCTTAAACAGGCCCTAACGCGGGCTGCTGATTTAGCGGTCCCGGATTACAAAGAGAAACAGGAAATTCGACGTGATGATTCGTGATGAAGGGCTCTGGCCCAAAACGTCGAATTTCCCGTTCCTTGGATGCTGCCTGACCTGCTGTGCTTTAACCAGCAACACATTTTCAGCTCTGATCTCCAGCATCTGCAGATGTCACTTTTTACCCGGATTACAAAGAGCCATTTTCCTCGATATTTCTGGAAAAGTACACACAATAAATGGTGTTCTTTTTCAGAAAAAAGGGGGAGGCAGGCAGGTGCTGATGTATGTAAGTGTTACCCTTGACCCAATAGAGGACAGACACCCGCCATGTACAAGACATGCAGCAGGGGTAGCAAATTTCTCCAAGGTAGCAGATATAGTCATGGGACATTCACTAACAGTACTGACGACACATAGTATAGTGGCCTATGTGAACTCAACAGCCTTTACAATGACGTCACTGCGGCAAACCAGGTTAGAGAAAATCCTGAATGCACCACATATCATTTTTACACACGAAGGAATTAACATGGCTGATAACATGGGAGAAGGAGAGTCACATATGTGTGAGGAAAGGGCGCAGAGAGACTCCAAAGTTAGGGCAGATTTGCAGGCAATTCCATTAGTAGCTCCAGAAGAAGTACTGTTCACAGATGGTTGCTGTTACAGATATCCAACTGAAGGACTTAAAGCAGCCTATGAACTGGTGCGACAGACAAGTGAGGGATTTGAGGAAGTGTTGACAGGAAAAGTGTGTGCACAAACAAAGTTAAGCTGGGTGGATGCCCTACCTTTACCTTTAATGTCCATTAGAAGCTCAGTAAACTCTATCATAGGGTTTACCCAGTCCAAGCTAACCACAGGGCAGCAGTTTCCGGGACCAGGAGCTGGAATACAGATGTTAGAGGGAGGAGTTTCAATAAGGTACAAACCTTATTATGACCAACTAACAGCTTTGGTGTCAGCTTTCTCTAAACAGGTTGGATCGGAAAAGGGGGACCTACAGAGCCAGGCGCCATCCACTACAGACTGGGTCCCGCTGAAGGTAGTGGTCGGAGCCACGGTGGACAGGACCTTACCATTTGGTGGAGAGGACATCTCATGCGGTCAGACTACAAGGGAAAGGAGACAGCTGGTACCATTGGAACCAGTGTGCAGCTACAGAACCGCCAATGAGAACTCGAGAACAAATAAGCGTAGAAAAAGAGTAGAAGAGTCTTAAACTCTTAATTTATGTGTAAAGGATATTATGTCTATCTTTGTACCTAGCCCACATTACCCCAGGCTGTTGGGGTTGGGAATTTTTGCTATTATTTTATGTTTAAGTGTTATGCCGCTGTTAATAGGGGTATCAACCACGAGGGACAAATACACATACGAGGGAGAAAGTCTCAGGAATAAAAAATCAACAGGACAAGAGATGGACAAATGTTTAAGAGAGGTGGGGAGGCGGGTGCACATGAGACATGATAAAAAGCGTGGTACAACATACCAGTTTGACTTATGTAAAGTAATTAACTGTGGCCAAGATGCAGGAAGCTGGAGGGGAATGATGTATATCTTTGTGTGCATTCCAATTATTATAGGTGTTCCCCGCGGCGTAATTCATGAATATAAGTTGGCAGACTAGGTAGCAGCAGGATTTGAGAATCTCCCAATTATTAGTGCTCTATTCTCAGTCACGCCGAATAAAAATTTCGACCGAATTAATTATGTATATTACAATGTACTCAGGCTAGCCAATACAACTAGAGACGCGATGGCGGGACTCTCTGAACAACTAGCAGCGACCTCATTGATGACAGTACAAAATGGCCTTAGATATGTTGTTGGCAGAAAAGGGGAGAGTGTCCTCTATGATGGGAGATCAATGTTGTACTATCATCCCCAACAATACAGCACCTGATGACTCGGTAAACAGAGCCCTGGAAGGATTAAGAACTTTGTCTGAAGAAATGCATGAACATTCAGGTATTAACAACCCTCTAGGAGGCATTTTCGATTCATGGGTAGGGAAATGGAAATGATTAATTGTGTCTGTGTTTATGTCCCTCGTTGGTATGACCATTGTGTTCGTGTTGTGTGGATGTTGTTGTATCCCCTGTATTAGATCTTTGTTGAACACGGTAATTATTACAGCAATTGAAGGGAAGGCTCCACCGCCCTATCAGATGTCACAGATGGAGACGGAAACCATGGCATTGGCAAGAGGGGAGGACTATGCGTCGGAGAGCGAATGTGATGCACAAAACTGGTTTAGACCCAGAGCTCTGTATATTGTATCCACTTACTGCAAGAATAAAACTAAGAGTGCGAGACAGAAAATATTCTCCTATTGCTTCATTTAAAGAACACGCAGGACTGGGCTCACACATAGAAGAAAGTAAGTTGGTAGATTGAGCCAAAATCCGACGCAAGCTCCTAATATATGAGAGAAACATAATATGCAAAACATGAAATAGATCAGCTATTGAATTGAAGATTTGCAGCGTTGGGTCAGAATCCTGCCTGGCTCGGCCTCATCCCAAATTGAAGGGTTTCTCAAATTCCACACTGCCCTTCTGTGGGTTCACATTGTGTGTTGTCTACAAATGAAAGAAAATATTGCACCTGTAATTGAACAAAGCTCTTTCTGGAACTTTGTGTGTCTGTTGGTTTAAGTACATTTCAATAGGATTGAAGATAAACGAGACAGTGAGAGATAAGCAGCGCTGTAACCAGAATGGCAGTGCATTTTAAAAGGTATATTAATATCTTCAGTGAAAGGGGAAAACAGAGGAGGATAGTCCTTAAACTAGGACCGTGGGGAGTCAGTAAAGTCGCGTCCCATCATGTTAACTTTCCGATGTTTATGTGCAAGATCAGCCAAACTCCCGAGACAATAACGTTTCAGAATTTCTCACCATTTTAAACACAAACATTGTGCTTTTTTCTATACTTACTGCAAATCACATTACAGAATATTCTCTTGCACCTGCCAATGTTATCAATATAATTCACAAAACACCGACAGCAAAGTAGATGACATGATGGGATTTAGCAAACTGTTACACTCAGTACCTTCATGTTGCAATGTAATAATATCCAGTCATAAACCTGCCCTGGATCAGGGACAAAACCTCTCTGGGTCTGCAAGTGGGGACTGGGCAGAAAACGGGGATTTCCGTCTGTCACTGAGTTAGTTTGGAAATCTGTGCTTCACATGGACATTTCTCCACATCATATTCAGTTTCTGTGTGTGGGTGTGTGCGTGATGGAGAGAATTTGAACTGAGTTTAACTCTGTGTCCCTGCTTAGGGACTCCCTCTCCTTCAGATATTTGACAGCACACAGAGAGAGGGATTAGAGAGACAGAGGGACCGAGAGAGATGGACAGAGAGAGAGAGAGAGAGAGACAGAGACAGAGACAGAGAGAGAGAGGTGGACAGAGAGACAGGGAGAAAGAGGGACAGAAAGACAGAGGGATAGAGAGACACAGAGGAAAGAGGGACAGAGGGAGAGAGAGACAGAGAGAGAGAGAGAGAGAGAGAGAGAGAGAGAGAGAGACTTACAGAGACAGAGAGAGGGATAGAGAAACCATGAGAGAGGAACAGAGAGACTGAGAGAGAGAGACAGAGTGACAGAGAGCGAGAGAGAGAGAGAGAGAGAGGGACAGAGAGACCGAGGGGGAGGGAGAGAGAGATAGAGAGGGAGACTGAGAGAGAGAGAGTCAGAGTCAGAAAGACTGAGAAAGAGAGAGAGAGGGACAGAGAGAGAGAGGGAGAGGGACAGAGTGAGAGGGGACAGAGAGGGAGAGAGGGACACGGAGAGGGGGAGACAGAGAGAGGGGGACAGAATAGAGAGGGAGGACAGAGAGAGGGGCAGAGTGAGCTGGACAGAGAGAGAAGGACAGAGAAAGAGAGGGATACATAGAGAGAGAGGGAAAGAGAGAAAGAGACATGGAAAGAGAGAGAGGGAGAGGGAGACACACAAAGAGAGACAGAGGGACAGATATACAGAGAGAAAGAGAGACAAAGGGACAGTGACAGAGAGCGAAAGAGAGAGAGAGTGACAGATACAGAGTGACAGAGACCGATGGACAGAGAGAGAGAGAGAGAAAGGGACAGAGAGACCGAGGGACAGAGAGACTGAGGGGGAGGGGGGGAACAGAGAGACTGAGAGAGAGAGACAGAGGGACAGAGAGAGAGGTACAGAGAGAGAGGGACAAAGAGAGTGAGTGGGAGAGGGACAGAGAGACTGAGAGAGAGAGCGAGGGTCAGAGAGACAAAGCGAGAGAGAGGGGGACAGTGAGAGATTGAGAGGGACAGAGACAGCGAGAGAGAGAGAGTTACCGAGACAAAGAGGGACAGAGACAGAGTGAGAGAGGGACAGTGACAGAGAGGGACAGACAGACAGAGAGAGAGACAGAGAGAGAGACGGACACAGAGAGGGAGAAAGGGACAGAGAGAGAGAGCGACACAGAGAGAGAGGCACAGAGAGAGAGACTGAGAGAGAGGGACAGAGACGGAGAGGGACACAGTGAGAGAGATAGGGACACACACACAGAGAGAGAGAGAGAGAGACAGAGAGACACAGAGACACAGAGAGAGAGGGACAGAGAGAGAGAGAGGGACAGAGAGACAGACAGAGGGAGGGACAGAGAGACAGAGAGAGGGACACAGTGAGAGAGAGAGATGGATACCGAGAGAGAGAGAGAGCGACAGAGAGACAGAGATACGGACAGAGGGGCAGAGAGAGAGAGACAGAGAGAGAAAGAGGGGCACAGTGCGAGACAGAGAGAGAGACACAGAGAGAGAGGGACAGAGAGACAGAGAGAGAGGGACAGAGAGACTGAGAGAGAGATACAGGAACAGAGTGACAGAGAGAGAGAGAGAGAGAGGGACAGACAATAGACAATAGACAATAGGTGCAGGAGAAGCCCATTCAGCCCATCGAGCTTGCACTGTCATTCAATATGATCATGACTGATAATTCCTAATCAGTAGCCTCTTCCTGCCTTATCTCCATAACCCTTGATTCCACTATCTTTGAGAGCTCTATCCAACACTTTCTTCAATGAATCCAGAGACTGGGCCTCCACTGCCCTCTGGGGCAGAGTATTCCACACAGCCACCACTCTCTGGGTGAAGAAGTTATTCCTCATCTCTGTCCTAACTGGCCTACTCCCTATTTTTAAGCTGTGTCCTTTTGTTCAGCACTCACCCATCAACGGAAACATGTTTCCTGCTGCCAGAGTGTCCAATCCTTTCATAATCTTCTCTGTCTCAATTAAGTCCCCTCTCAGTCTTGTAAACTCAAGGGTACACAAGACCAGTCGCTTCAGTCTTTCAGTGTAAGGCAACCCCGCCATTCCAGGAATTGACCTCGTGAACCTACGCTGCACTCCCTCAATAGCCAGAATGTCTTTCCTCAAATCTGGAGAGCAGAACTGCACACAATACTCCAGGTGTGGTCTCACCAGGGCCCTGTACAGCTGCAGAAGCACCTCTTTGTTTCTATACTCAATTCCTCTTGTTATGAAGGCCACCAAGCTATTAGCTCTCTTCACTACCTGCTGTACCTGCATGCTTGCCTTCATTGACTGGTGTACAAGAACACCCAGATCTCTGTACTGCCACTTTACCTAAATTAATTCCATTGAGGTAGTAATCTGCCTTCATGTTCTTGCCACCAAAGTGGATAACCATACATTTATTCACATTAAACTGCATCTGCCATGCATCTGCCCACTCACCTAGCTTGTCCAGGTCACCCGGTAATCTCCTAACATCCTCATCACATTTCACCCTGCCACCCAGTTTTGTATCATCAGCAAATTTGCTAATGTTATTGCTGATACCACCTTCTATATCATTAATATATATATTGTAAAAAGCTGCGGTCCCAGCACGGATCCCTGCCGTCCCCCACTGGTCACTGCCTGCTATTCCGAAATGGAGCCGTTTATCACTACAGAGAGGCAGAGGGACAGAGGGAGACGGTCAGAAAGAGAGGGACATAGAGATAGAGGGAGACAGAGAAAGCGAGGCAGAGGGACAGAGAGACAGAGGGAGAGAGGGACAGAGAGAGAGAGGGAGACAGAGAAAGAGAGGCAGAGGGACAGAGAGACAGAGGGAGAGAGGGACAGAGAGAGAGAGAGATAGGGACAATGAGAGACAGAGAGGTACACCGAGAGAGAGGGACAGAGAGAGAGAGGGACAGAGAGAGAGAGGGAAGACTGGGAGTTAGATGGAATGCTGGATGACTAAAGAAAAAGAAGAGAGCCTATGTCAGGTATAGACAGCATAGATCGAGTGTATCCTTAGAAAAGTCTAAAGGAAGTTGGAGTATATTTAAGAGAGAGATCAGGAGGGCAAAACGCAGACATGAGATAGCTTTTGCAAATTCAATTAAGCAAAGTCCAAAGTGCTTTTACAGATATATTATGGACAAAGGATAACTAGGGAGAGAATAAGTCCAAAACTGAAAATGTGTTGCTGGTTAAAGCGCAGCAGGTCAGACAGCATCCAAGGAACAGGAAGTTCGACGTTTCGGGCACAAGCCCTTCATCGAATCGTCGAATTTCCTGTTCCTTGGATGCTGCCTGACCTGCTGCGCTTTAACCAGCAACACATTTTCAGCTCTGATCTCCAGCATCTGCAGACCTCACTTTTTACTATAGAATAGGGTCACTCAAAGATCACGAAGGAGGACTTTGTGTGGAGCCACAGAAAATGGGGGAGATATCAAATGAATGTTTTGCACCAGTATATACTGTGGAAAAGGACATGGAAGATATATACTGTAGGTAAATCAATGATGACGTGGCTAGGATAAAGTTTTTGGTACTTACTGTCTTTAATCTCTGATATGGCTACATCTTGCAAAATGTCCAGATACACAGAAGAGTAAGTGCTGGATGCCTTGAAACGGTTAGAGGTGGATAAATCCCCAGCACCTGATCAGGTGTATCTAAGAACTCTGTGGGAAGCGAGACAAGTGATTGCTGGGCCTCTTGCTGAGATATTTGTATCAGCGATAGTCACAGGTGAGTTAGCGGAATACTGGAGGTTAGCAAACGTGGTGCCACTGTTTAAGAAGGGTGATAAAGACAAGCCAGGGAACTATAGACCGGTGAGCCTGAAATTGGTGATGAGCAAGTTGTTGGAGGGAATCCTGAGTGACAGGATGTACATGCATTTGGAAAGGCAAGGACTGATTCGGGATAGTCGACATGGCTTTGTGCGTGGGAAATCATGTCTCACAAACTTGATTGAGTTTTTTGAACAGTAGGTGTGATCCATACGAACTTCATTAAGGCGTTCGACAAGGTACCCCATGGGAGACGGATTAGGAAGGTTCGATCTCGTGGAATAGAGGGAGAAGTAGCCATTTGGATACAGAACTGGCTCAAAGGTAGAAGACAAAGGGAGGTTGTGGAGGGCTGTTTTTCAGACTGGAGGACTATGACCAGTGGAATGCCACATGGATCGGTGCTGGGTCCTCTACTTTTTTGTCATTTACATAAATGATTTGGATGTGAGCGCAAGAGGCATATTTAGTAAATTTGCAGATGACACCAAAATTGCAGGTGCATTGGACAGCGAAGAGGGTTTCCTTAGGTTACACCAGGATCTGGACCAGATGTGCCAATGGGCTGAGAAGTGGCAGATGGAGTTTACTTCAGATAAATGCGAGGTGCTGCATTTTGAGAAAGCAAATCTTCGCAGAATTTCTACATTTAATGGTAGGCTCCTAGGGTGTGTTGCTGAACAAAAAGACCTTGGAGTGCATGTACATAGCTGCTTGAAAGTGGAGTCACAGGTAGACAGGATAGTGAAGAAGGCGTTTGGTATGCTTTCCTTTATTGGTCAGAGTATTGAGTACAGAAGTTGGGAGGTCATGTTGCGGCTGTACAGGACATTGGTTAGGTCACTCTTAGAATATTGCATGCAATTCTGGTCTCCTTCCTATTGGAAAGATGTTGTGAAACTTGAAAGGGTTCAGAAAGGATTTGTACGGATGTTGCCAGGGTTGGCGGATTTGAACTACAGGGAGAGGCTGAACAGGCTGGGACTGTTTTCCCTGGAGTGTTGGAAGCTGTGACCTATTCGAGGTGTACCCTGTGGTCAGGGAGACCTGATCTAGAGGGCATAGGTTTAGTTTGAGAGGGGAAAGATATGAAAGAGAACTCAGGGGCAATTTTTTCACGCAGAAGGTGGGACGTGTGTGGAGTGAGCTGCCAGAGGAAGTGGTGGAGGCTGGTATAATTGCAACATTTAAGATGCATTTGGATGAGAATATGAATAGGAAGGGTTTGGAGGGATATGGGCTGGTGCTGGCAGGTGGGGCTAGATTGGGTTGGGATATCTGGTCGGCATGGACAGATTGGACTGAAGGGTCTGTTTCCATGCTGTACATCTCTATGATTCTATGACTCTATAATTCACTCCGGACTACTTGTTATTCTGTATATAAACCACCCTGAGACCCTCAATTAGATTCCAATCTGTAACTGACTCCGGGGTATCTGTAATTCTACACATAATCGTCCCGAAACACCTTGATAAAATTCCAACCTGTAACTGACTTCCATTTTTAAGGGACTCTGTACATTAGCCACTTCAATCCTTCTATTAGTTTCCAGTCCTGGGTATCTATTATTTTGCATATTAACCATCCAATCCAAACCCTGTTAAAATTGCCCACAGTGTGCAGGAATGTGTATGTGAGGTGCATGAGTCAGGGGTAAATTTGGGGTAATTGGTCTGCATGGGTTATTCTTCTGAGGGTCAGTGTGGTCTTTTGGGCTGAAGGCTTGTTACCCCACTGTCGGGATTATATGAATCACCAGGAACCTTCTCGATTAGATTCCAAAGTGTAACTCACTTGTATGTATATGTGATGCGCATGTTTCAAAAACACTCCAAAACCTTCAATTCTATTCCACTTGATGGAGTTTTATTTTGATAAACACGATGTGCTGCATTTTGGGAAAGCAAATTTGAGCAGGACTTGTACACTTAATGAGTCAGGTCCGAGGGAAAGTTGCTGAACAAAGAGACTTTGAAGTGCAGTTCGTAGCTCCGTGAAAGTAGAGTGACAGATGGATAAGATAATGAAGCAGCATTGGGTATGCTTTCCTATATTAGTCAGAATTTTGAGTATAGGCATTGAGAGGTCATGTTGCGGCTGGACTGGACATGGGTTAGGCCACTGTTGGAATATGGCGTGCAATTCTGGTCTCTTTCCAATCGGAAGGATGTTGTGAAACTTGGAAGGTTCCAGAAAAGATTTACAAGGAGGTTGCCAGGGTTAGAGGATTTGAACTACAGGGAAAAGCTGAATAGGCTGGGGGCTGTTTTCCCTGGAGCATCAGAGGTTGAGGGATGACCTTATCGAGGTTTATAAAATCATGAGGGGCATGGATAGGATAAATAGACAAAGTGTTTTCCTTGGGGTAAAAGAGTGCAGAACTAGAGAGCATAGGTTTGGTGTGAGAGGGGAAAGATATGAAAGAGACCTAAGGGGCAACTTGTTCACTCAGAGGGTGATATGTGAACGGGTGTGTCAGGAATACTTGCAGCAAGGGAGAGGGGGCAATGTGTCAAAAGCCATTTCCATTCATTGATGCTAGCAGAGATAGGAAATGGAGACAGCTCTTTGACGGTGATTAAAATACAAATCACAGAACCTGTTTACATTGAATGCGGAGAGACAATGTGAGATTCCAGTAAGGTTTACCTTACTTTCCAAGCTCCTAATATATGAGAGAAATAATAATATACAATACCTGTAATAGATCAGCTACTGAATTGAAGATTTGCAGCGTTGGGTCAGAATCCTGCCTGGCTCGGCCTCATCCCAAATTGAAGGGTTTATCAAATTCCACACAGCCCTTCTGTGGGTTCACATCGTGTGTTGTCTACAAATGAAAGAAAATATTGCACCTGCAATTAAACAAAGCTCTTTCTGGAACTTTGTGTGTCTGTTGGTTTAAGCATCTTTCAACAGGATTGAAGATAAACGAGACAGCGCTGTAACCAGAATGGCAGTGCATTTTAAAAGGTATATTAATATCTTCAGTGAAAGGGGAAAACAGAGGAGGATAGTCCTCAAACTAGGACCGTATGGAGTCTAAAGTCGTGTCCCATCATGCTAACTTTCTGATGTTTATGTGCAAGATCAGCCAAACCCCCGAGACAATAACGTTTCAGAATACCTCAAAATTTTAAACACAAACATTGTGCTTTTTTCTATACTTACTGCAAATCACATTCCAGAATATTCTCTTGCACCTGCCAATGTTATCAATATAATTCACAAAACACTGACAGCAAAGTTGATGACATGATGGGATTGAGCAAACTGTTAAACCCAGTACCTTCAAGTTGCAATGTAATAATATCCAGTCAGAAACCTGCCCTGGATCAGGGACAAAACCTCTCTGGGTCTGGATGTGGGGCATGTGCCGAGAACGGGGTTTTCCGTCTGTCATTGAGTTAGTTTGGAAATCTGTGCTGCACATGGACATTTCTCCACATTATATTCGGTTTCTATCTGTGGGTGAGTGCGTGATGGAGAGAGTTTAAACTAAGTTTAACTCTGCGTCTCTACTTAGGGATTCCCTGTCCTTCATTTATATCACTGCAACACAGAGGGAGGGACAGAGAGACACAGAGACCGAGAGAGATAGAGGGACCGAAAGAGAGAGGGACAGAGAGAGAGGGGGAGACAGAGAGAGGGACAGAGAGAGGACAGAGAGAGAGGGGGGGACAGAGATGGGGACAGAGAGAGTGACAGAGAGGAACAGAGAGACAGAGTGACAGAAAGGGGGGCAGAAACAGAGAGAGAGACAGGGGAGACAGAGAGACAAAGAGTTGGGGACGGAGAGAGAGAGAGGGACAGAGAGAGCGAGGGACAGAGATACAGAGAGAGGGACAGAGAAAGAGAGGAGACAGAGTGAGAAAGAGAGGGAGAGAGAGAGAGAGAGAGAGAGGACCAGAGAGATGGGAACGGAGAGAGAGAGAGGGACAGAGAGAGAGAGAGAGAGGGACAGAGAGAGATAGAGACAGAGATACAGAGATAGGGACAGAGAGAGAGAGTGAGAGACAGAGAGAGAGAGAGAGAGAGAGGAACACATAAAGAAAGAGGGACCGAAAGAGATAGGGACGCAAAGAGACAGGGACAGAGAGAGAGAGGGACGGAGATACAGAGAGAGGGACAGAGAGAGAGAGTGAGAGACACACAGAGAGAGAGAGAGAGAGAGACAGACAGACAGACAGACAGACAGAGGGACACATAAAGAAAGAGGGACCGAAAGAGATAGGGACATAAAGCGACAGGGACAGAGAGAGAGAGGGACAGAGAAAGATACACACAGAGAGACAGGGACACAGAGAGAGAGAGATGGTCACAGAGAGAGAGAGAGGGACAGAGAGAGAGAGAGGGACAGAGATACAGAGAGAGAGACAGAGAGAGAGAGGGAGACAGAGAGAGAGAGAGAGTTTGAGAGAGAGAGAGAGAAAGAAAGAGAGAGCGTGACAGAGAGATGGGGACGGAGAGAGAGAGAGAGCGGCAGAGAGAGAGAGGGACAGAGATACAGAGAGAGGGTCACAGAGAGAGAGAGAGAAAGACAGAGAGAGAGAGAGAGAGAGAGACAGAGAGAGGGACACATAAAGGAAGAGGGACCGAAAGAGATAGGGACACAAAGAGACAGGGACAGAGAGAGAGAGGGACAGAGAAAGAGACACACAGAGAGAAAGGGACACAGAGAGAGAGAGGGTCACAGAGAGAGAGGGAGGGACAGAGAGAGACAGGGACAGAGAGACAGAGCGAGAGAGAGGGGGACAGAAAGAGACAGGGACAGAGGGAGTGAGTGTGAGGAACAGAGAGAGAGGGACAGAGACAGAGAGATGGACAGAGAGACAGGGAGAGAGAGGGACAGAGAGACAGAGCGAGCGAGTGGGTGACAGAGAGAAAGAGGGACAGAGAGAGAGAGTGAAAGAGACAGCGAGAGGGACAGAGAGAGTGAGAGAGACACAGAGAGAGGGGCAGAGAGAGAGAGAGACAGATAGAGAGTGACAGAGAGAGGGATAGAGAGAGATAGACAGAGAGACAGAGAGACAGACAGACAAATTGAGAGAGGGACAGAGAGAGAGGGAGGGACAGACAGAGAGAGAGAGGGACAGAGAGAGAGGGACAGAGACTGAGAGACAGAGTGACAGAGAGACAGAAGGGCAGAGGGTCAGAGAGACACAGAGAGTGAGAGGGACAGAGAGACAGAAGGACAGTGAGCGAGAGGGACTCAGAGAGAGAGGGACAGAGAGTCAGAGAGAGAGAGAAGGACAGAAAGACTGAGAGAGAAAGACAGAGAGACAGAGGTACAGAGGGAGAGGGAGGGAGAGAGAGTGAAAGGGACAGAGAGACAGAGAGGGACTAGAGACAGAGAGAGGGAGCGAAAGAGAGCGGAGGGACAGAGAGACAGGAGGACAGAGAGAGAGAGGGACAGAGAGACAGAGAGAGAGGGACAGAAAAACAGAGGTATAGAGAGAGAGGGACACAGAGAGAGAGGGACAGGGAGATCGAGGGACACAGAGAGAGAGAGTGACAGAGAGACATAGGGACAGAGAGAGATAGGGACAGAGAGACAGAGAGAGAGAGGGAGGGTCAGAGAGACTGAGATAGATAGACAAAGAGACAGAGGGACAGAGAGAGAGGGAGAGAAGGACACAGAGTGAGATAGGAAGACAGAGAGAGAGATGGATAGAGAGTGAGAGAGGGACAGAGAGAGAGAGAGAGAGAGAGAGGGACCGTGAGACAGACAGTGATACAGACAGCGGGACACAGAGCGGGACACAGAGAGAGCGAGAGAGGCAGAGAGACAGAGAGAGAGAGGGACAGAGAGACAAAGAGAGAAGGACAGAGACAGAGAGAAGGACACAGTGAGAGAGAGAGACAGAATGGGGGACAGAGAGAGGGAGAGCGAGGGAGAGCGAGGGAGGGACAGAGAGACAGAGGGACGCAGAGAGAGAGAGATGGAGAGACAGTCAGAGAGAAGGGCAGAAATTCAGAGGGAGGGACAGAAAGACAGAGAGAGAGACTGAGGGACAGAGAGAGGAGGGACAAAGTGACTGAGACAGAGAGGGACAGAGAGAGAGGGAGAGAGAGAAATATAGAGAGACAGGGAGGGAGGGACAGAGAGAGAGAGGGACATTGAGAGGGAGGGACAGAGAGAGACACAGAGAGAGAGAGGAACAGAGAGAGAGAGGGACAGAGAGAGAGGAGGACAGAGAGAGGGGGGGACAGAGAGAGAGAGGGGGGCAGAGAGAGTGGGGGACAAAATGACAGAGAGAGAGAGAAAGACCGAGAGACACACAGAGAGAGGGACAGAGAGACAGAGAGAGGGGGACAGAGACAGAGAGAAGGACAGAGAGAGAGCGAGAGAGCGTGGGATGATCATAGAGAAAGGGTCAGAGAGGCTTGAGGGACACATAGAGGGAGAGGGAGAGACAGACAGAGAGAGGGACAGAAGGACAAAGAGAGTCAGAGAGAGACAGGGAGACTGAGTGGCAGAGAGAGAGAGAGACAAAGAGACAGAGAGAGAGGGGCACAGAGAGAGAGGGACAGAGAGATCGAGGGACAGAGAGAGAGGGGGACAAAGACACACAGAGAGAGAGGGACACAGAGAGAGGGACAGAGAGATCGAGGGACAGAGCGAGAGAGAGGGACACAGAGAGAGGGACAGAGAGATCGAGGGACAGAGAGAGAGAGGGACAGAGAGACAGAGAGAGACAGATAGAGAAACAGAGGGCCAGAGAGAGAGGGAGGGAGACAGACAGGAAGAGAGGGAGACAGAGAGAGAGGGAGACAGAGAGAGAGGGACAAAGAGAGAGAGAGGGACAGAGAGGGAGAGGGGGAACAGAGAGACAGAAGGACAGAGAGAGAGAGGGACAGTGAGACAGACAGGGACACAGATAACGTGACACAGAGAGAGCGAGAGAGGGACAGAGAGACAGAGAGAGAGGGACAGAGAGACAAAGAGAAAAGGACAGAGACAGAGAGAAGGGCACAGTGTGAGAGAGAGAGACAAAGTGGGGGACAGAGAGAGAAAGAGCGAGGGAGGGACAGAGAGACAGAGGGAGACAGAGAGAGACAGAGAGTGACAAATTCAGAGAGAGGGACAGAAAGACAGAGAGAGAGACTGAGGGACAGAGAGAGGGAGGACAAAGAGACTGAGAGAGAGAGAGAGAGGGACAGAAAGAGAGTAAGAGAGAGAAGGATAGAGAGACAGGAAGTGAGGGAAGGACATAGAGAGAGACACACAAAGAGAGAGAGAGGGACAGAGAGAGAGAGGTGGAAAAAAGACAGAGGGAGAGAGAGGGACAGACAGAGAGAGCGGGTGAGAGAGAGATGGATAGAGATACAGAGAGAGAGAAGGAGAGAGGACAGAGAGATTGGGACCTAGAGAGGGAGGGACATAGAGTTGGACACAGAGAGAGAGGGGCAGAGATAGAGAGGCGGAGGACAGAGAGACAGAGAGAGAGAGAGAGAGAGTCAGATAGAGAGGGACAGAGAGGGAGGGACAGAGAGAGGGAGGGACAGAGAAACAGAGAGATAGGGACAGAGACAGATAGACGGACACAGGGAGAGAGAGAGGAGAGGGGGACAGAGAGAGAGAGAGAGAGAGAGAGAGAACAAGGGAGGGAGAGGAAAAGCCGGACAGAAAGAGAGAGGAACACACAGATGAAGAGAGAGACAGACAGACAGAGAGAGGGACAGAAAGAGAGAGAGACATAGACACTGAGGGACAGAGAGAGGGACAGAGAGAGGGACAGAGAGGAGGGGACAAAGAGACAGAGAGAGGAACAGACAGAGAGAGAGGGAAAGAGAGACAGAGAAGAATAGAGAGACACAGAGCGAGGGACACAGAGAGGGAGAGAGTGACAGAACGGGACAGTGACAGAAAGAAGGACACGCAGAGAGAGGGACAGAGAAGGAGAGGGTCACAGAGAGAGAGAGAGGGACAGAGAGAGATAGCGACAGAGAGAGAGAGTGGGACAGAGATGGGGACAGAGAGAGAGAGAGAGGGACAGAGAGACAGAGTGAGGGAAAGGGGGACAGAGACAGAGAGAGAGAGAGAGGTGACATAGAGAGAGAGAGAGAGAGTGACAGAGAGAGAGAGAGAGAGAGAGAGAGAGAGAGAGAGAGAGACCGAGAGGGAGAGAAAGAGACAGAGAGACAGATAGATGGGGACGGAGAGAGAGAGAGGGACAGAGAGAGCGAGGGTCAGAGATACAGAGAGAGGGACAGAGAGAGGGGAGACAGAGAGAGAGAGAGAGGGAGAGAGAGAGAGAGAGAGAGAGAGAGAGAGAGAAAGAGACAGAGGGACAGAGAGATGGGGACGGAGAGAGAGAGGGACAGAGAGAGAGAGGGAAGGAGATACAGAGAGAGGGACAGAGAGAGAGTGAGGGACAGAGCGAGAGAGAAAGAGACAGACAGACAGAGAGAGGGACACGTAAAGAAAGAGGGACCGAAAGAGATAGGGCCACAAAGAGACAGGGACAGAGAGAGAGAGGGACAAAGAGATAGACACACAGAGAGAAAGGGACACAGAGAGAGATAGAGGGTCACACAGAGGGAGAGGGGGGGACAGAGAGAGAGGGACAGAGAGACAGACAGAGAGAGAGGGGAGACAGAGAGAGAGAGAGAGAGAGAGAGGGGCAGAGAGAGAGAGAGGGACAGAGATACAGAGAGAGGGACAGAGAGAGAGAGAGAGACAGAGAGAGGGACACACAAAGAAAGAGGGACCGAAAGAGATAGGGACACAAAGAGACAGGGACAGAAATAGAGAGGGACAGAGAAAGAGACACACAGAGAGAAAGGGACACAGAGAGTGAAAGGGTCACAGAGAGAGAGAGAGGGACAGAGAGAGAGAGGGACAGAGAAAGAGACACACAGAGAGAAAGGGACACACAGAGAGAGAGAGAGTCACAGAGAGAGAGAGGGGGACAGAAAGAGAGAGGGAAAGAGAGAGAGTGTGAGGAACAGAGAGAGAGGGACAGAGACAGAGAGATGGACAGAGAGACAGTGAGAGAGAGGGACAGAGAGACAGAGCGAGCGAGTGGGGGACAGAGAGAAAGAGGGACAGAGACAGCGAGAGGGACAGAGAGAGTGAGAGAGACACAGAGAGAGGGGCAGAGAGAGAGTTTCACACAGAGAGAGGGACACAGAGAGAGGGATAGAGAGAGAGAGACAGAGAGAGAAAGGGGCAGAGAGAGAGAGAGAGGTTCACATAGAGAGAGGGACAGAGAGAGAGAGACAGAGAGACAGAGAGAGAGAGAGACAAATTGAGAGAGGGACAGAGAGAGGGAGGGACAGACAGAGAGAGAGAGGGACAGAGAGAGAGGGACAGAGACTGAGAGACAGAGTGACAGAGAGACAGAAGGGCAGAGGGTCAGAGAGACACAGAGAGTGAGAGGGACAGAGAGACAGAAGGACAGTGAGCGAGAGGGACTCAGAGAGAGAGGGACAGAGAGTCAGAGAGAGAGAGAAGGACAGAAAGACTGAGAGAGAAAGACAGAGAGACAGAGGTACAGAGGGAGAGGGAGGGAGAGAGAGTGAAAGGGACAGAGAGACAGAGCGGGAGAGAGGGACAGAGAGAGAGGGACAGAGGGACAGAGAGAGGGAGCGAGAGAGAGAGGAGGTACAGAGAGACAGGAGGACAGAGAGAGAGGGACAGAAAAACAGAGGTATAGAGAGAGAGGGACACACAGAGAGAGGGACAGGGAGATCGAGGGACACAGAGAGAGAGTGACAGAGAGAGATAGGGACAGAGAGAGATAGGGACAGAGAGACAGAGAGAGAGAGGGAGGGTCAGAGAGACTGAGATAGACAGACAAAGAAACAGAGGGACAGAGAGAGAGGGTGAGAAGGACACAGAGTGAGATAGGGAGATAGAGAGAGAGGGATAGAGAGTGAGAGAGGGATAGAGAGTGAGCGAGGGACAGAGAGAGAGAGAAGGACAGAGAGGGAGAGAGAGGGACCGTGAGACAGACAGGAATACAGAGAGCGGGACACAGAGAGAGTGAGAGAGATAGAGAGTCAGAGAGAGAGGGACAGAGAGACAAAGAGAGAAGGACAGAGACAGAGAGAAGGACACAGTGAGAGAGAGAGACAGAATGGGGGACAGAGAGAGGGAGAGCGAGGGAGGGACAGAGAGACAGAGGGACGCAGAGAGAGAGAGAGGGAGAGACAGTCAGAGAGAGGGACAGAAATTCAGAGGGAGGGACAGAAAGACAGAGAGACAGGGACAGAGAGAGGAGGGACAAGGTGACTGAGACAGAGAGGGACAGAAAGAGAGGAAGAAAGAGAAGGATAGAGAGACAGGGAGGGAGGGACAGAGAGAGAGAGGGACATCGAGAGGGAGGGACATATTGAGAGAGAGACAGAGAGAGAGGAACAGTGAGAGAGGGGCACAGAGAGAGAGGAGGACAGAGAGAGAGAGGGGGACAGAGACAGAGAGGACAGAGAGAGAGCGAGAGAGCGTAGGATGATCAGAGAAAAAGGGACAGTGAGGCTTGAGGGACACATAGAGGGAGAGGGAGAGACAGACAGAGAGAGGGACAGAAAGACAAAGAGACGCACAGAAAGACAGAGAGAGACAGAGAGACTGAGTGTCAGAGTGAGAGAGAGGGACAAAGAGACAGAGAGAGAGGGGGACAGAGAGAGAGGGACAGAGAGATCGAGGGACAGAGCGAGAGAGAGAGGGACACAGAGAGAGGGACAGGGAGATCGAGGGACAGAGAGAGAGAGAGAGAGAGAGAGACAGAGAGAGACAGATAGAGAAACAGGGGAACAGAGAGAGGGGGAGGGAGACAGACAGGGAGAGAGGGACACACAGAGAGAGGGAGACAGAGAGAGGGGGGCAGAGAGAGAGGGACAGAGAGGGAGGGGGACAGAGAGACAGAAGGACAGAGAGAGAGGAACAGTGAGACAGACAGGGACACAGATAACGTGACACAGAAAGAGCGAGAGAGGGACAGAGAGACAGAGAGAGAAGGACAGAGACAGAGAGAAGGACACAGTGTGAGAGAGAGAGAGACAAAGTGCGGGACAGAGAGAGAAAGAGCGAGGGAGGGACAGAGAGACAGAGAGAGACAGAGAGTGACAGAAATTCAGAGAGAGGGACAGAAAGAGAGTCAGAGAGAGAAGGATCGAGAGACAGGAAGGGAGGGAGGTACATAGAGAGAGACACACACAGAGAGAGAGGGACAGAGAGAGAGAGGGGAAAAAGACAGAGAGAGAGAGAGGAACAGACAGAGAGCGCGGGTGAGAGAGGGATGGATAGAGAGACAGAGAGAGAGAAGGAAGGAGGACAGAGAGATTGGGATCTAGAGAGGGAGGGACATAGAGTTGGACACAGAGAGAGAGGGGCAGAGATAGAGAGGCGGAGGACAGAGAGACAGAGAGAGAGAGAGTCAGATAGAGAGGGACAGAGAGAGAGAGACAGAGAGAGGGAGGGACAGAGAAACAGAGAGATAGGGACAGAGACAGATAGAAGGACAGAGAGAGAGAGAGAGAGTTGTGGAGGGGGACAGAGAGAGAGAGAGAACGAGGGAGGGACAGTAAGAGCCGGACAGAGAGACAGAGGAACACACAGATGAAGAGAGAGACAGACAGACAGAGAGAGGGACAGAAAGAGAGAGAGACATAGAGACTGAGGGACAGAGAGAGAGAGGGACATGGTGGGTGGACAAAGAGACAGAGAGAGGCACAGACAGAGAGAGAAGGAGAGAGACAGAGAAGAATAGAGAGACAGAGAGAGAGAGGGACACAGAGAGGGAGAGAGTGACAGAACGGGACAGTGACAGAAAGAAGGACACAGTGAGAGAGGAAACAGAGAATGAGAGGGTCACAGAGAGAGAAAAGGACAGAGAGAAGGACACGGAGAGAGCGAGAGTCACAGAGAGAGAGAGGGGGGACAGAGAGACAGAAAGACAGAGAGAGGGGGACAGTGAGACAGGCAGGGACAAAGAGAGGGGGACATAGAGAGAGCGAGAGACGGTCAGAGAGACAGAGAGAGAGGTACAGAGACACAAAGAGAGAAGGACAGAGACAGAGAGAAGGACACAGTGAGAGAGAGAGACAGACAGGGGGATAGAGAGAGAGAGAGAGAGCGAGGGAGGGACTGAGAGACAGAGGGACACCGAGAGAGACAGAGAGGGACAGACAGTCAGAGAGAGGGACATAAATTAAGGGAGAGGGTCAGAAAGACAGTGAGACAGACTGAGGGAGGGAGAGAGGTGGAGACAAAGAGACTGAGAGAGAGAGGGACAGAAAGAGAGTGAGAGAGAGAGAGAAGGATAGAGAGACAGAGAGGGAGGGACAAAGAGAGAGAGAGGGACATAGAGTGGGAGGGACATGGAGAGAGAGAGACAGAGAGAGGGGGACAGAGAGAGAGAGGGACAGAGAGAGAGCGAGAGGGACAAAAAGACAGAGAGAGAGAGGGACAGACAGAGAGAGCGAGAGAGTGAGAGAAGGATAGAGAGACAGAGAGAGAAGGAGGGAGGACAGAGAGATTAGGACCAAGAGAGGGAGGGACATAGAGTGGGGCACAGAGAGAGAGAGGGGCAGAGATAGAGAGGGGGGGGAATACAGAGACAGAGAGAGAGAGAGTCAGAGATAGAAGGACAGAGAGAGCGGGACAGAGAGAGGGAGGGACAGAGAAACAGAGAGCTAGGGACAGAGACAGACAGAAGGACGCAGAGAGAGAGAGAGGTGGGGAGGGGGGCAGAGAGAGAGAGAGAGAACGAGGGAGGGACAGCAAGAGCCGGGCAGAGAGACAGGGGAACACACAGATGAAGAGAGAGACAGACAGACAGAGAGAGGGAGAGAAAGAGAGAGAGACATAGAGACTGAGGGACAGAGAGAGGGACATGGGAGGTGGACAAAGAGACAGAGAGCGTGACAGACAGAGAGAGAGGGAGAGAGAGAGACAGAGAAGAATAGAGGGACAGAGAGAGAGAGAGAGGGACACAGAGAGGGACAGAGTGACAGAACGGCACAGCGACGGAGAGAAGGACACAGACAGAGAGGGACAGAGAATGAGAGGGTCACAGATAGAGAGGGACAGAGAGAGCGAGAGTCACACAGAAAGAGAGAGGGACAAATAGAGAGAGACACACACAGAGAGAGAGGGACAGAGAGAGAGAAAATAGAACATAGAAAAATGCAGCGCAGTACAGGCCCTTTGGCCCTCGATGTTACGCCGATCCAAGCCAACCTAACCTACACTAGCCCCAAGTGCCTCAGCCTTTCCTCATAAGATTTTCCTACTATTCCAGGCAACATCCTGGTAAACCTCCTCTGCACCCGTTCCAGTGCCTTCACATCCTTCCTATAGTATGGTGACCAAATCTGCACACAATACTCCAGATGCGGCCGCACAAGAGTCTAATACAACTCCAACATGTCCTCAGGACTCCGAAACTCAATTCCTCTACCAATAAAAGCCAGTACGCCATGTGCCTTCCTCACAGCGCTATTTACCTGGGTGGCAACAATCAGAGATCTGTGTACATGGACACCAAGATCCCTCTGCTCATCCACACTACCAAGTATCTGACCATTAGCCCAGTACTCCATCTTCTTGTTACTCTTACCAAAGTGAATCACTTCACTCTTAGCTGCATTGAACTCCATTTGCCACCTTTCTGCCCAGCTCTGCAGCTTATTTATATCCCGCTGTAACCTGCCACATTCTTCTTCACTGTCAACAACTCCACCGACTTTCGTATCATCCGCAAACTTGCTCACCCAACCTTCCACCCCCTCCTCCAGTTCATTTATAAAAATGAAAAACAGCAATGGTCCCAAAACAGATCCTTGCGGAACACTGTTGGTAACTGCACTCCACGATGAACCTTTACCATCAACTACTACCCTCTGTCTTCTTCCAGCCAGCCAATTCCTAATCCAAAACTCCAAATCACCCTCAATGCCATACATCCGTATTTTTTGCAGTAGCCTACGATGGGGAGAAAGACGGAGCACAGAGAGAGAGAGAGACAGAGAGACAGACAGAGTGAGAGACGGACAGAGAGAGGGAGAGATGGACAGAGAGAGAGGGACACAGTGAGAGAGAGAGGGACAGAGAGACTCAGAGAGAGAGAGATGGATACAGAGAGAGAGGGACCGATAGAACGAGGGACAGAAAGAGAAAGGGACAGACAGACAGAGAAAGGGGGGGGTGAGGACACAGAGCGACTGAGAGAGAGGGGGACAGTGAGACTTAGAGAGAGAGGGACAGAGAGACAGAGGGACAGAGAGAGAGACACAGAGAGAGAGAGGGAGAGAATTAGAGAGACAGAGAGAGAGGGACAGAGAGGCAGAGAGAGAGAGAGGACAGAGACAGAGAGGGAGAGAGGGACAGAGAGAGAGGGAGGCAGAGAGAGAGAGGGACAGAGAGACAGAGGGACAGAGAGAGAAAGGGAGAGGGTCAGAGAGACAGAAAGAGAGGGACAGAGAGGCAGAGAGAAATAGAGGACAGAGAAACAGAGAGACAGAGAGGGACAGAGAGAGAGAGAGAGAGAGAGAGAGGGATGAACAGAGAGAGAGAGAGAGGGGGGGATGAACAGACAGAGAAAGGACAGAGAGACAGAGGGACACATTGAGAGAGAGAAAGAGAGAGAAAGGGACAGACTGACAGAGAGAGGGACAGAAAGACAGAGAGACGGACAGAAAGTCAGAGAGAGACAGAGAGACGGAGTGTCAGAGAGAGGGACAGAGAGAGAGAAGAATAGAGAGAGAGAGAGGGACAGAGAGAGAGAGAGGGACAGAGAGAGAGAGGGGGTACAGAGAGAGCGAGGGGGACAGAGAGAGGGTGGGATAAAGCGACCGAGAAAGGGACAGACAGAGAGGAAGAGAGACAAGGATAAAGAGACAGAGAGAGTGCGAGGGAGGGACAGAGAGAGGGAGACCTTGAGAGCGAGGAACACACAGAGAGAGGGACACAGAGAGCGAGGGATAGAGAGATAGAGCGGGGGACACACAGAGAGAGAGGGACAGAGAGAGAGAGAAAGAGAGGGATGTAGAGAGAGGGACAGAGAGAGTGGGACAGAGAGAGAGAAAGAGAGTGATATAGAGAGAGGGACAGAGAGAGAGGGACAGGGAGACAGAGGGACATACATAGGGAGAGAGGGACAGACAGAGAGAATGACAGAAAGACAGAAAAAGAGAGAGACATAGAGACTGAGAGACAGAGAGACGGACAGTGAAAGAGAGAGGGGGACAAAGAGACAGAGCGAAGGATAGACAGAGAGAGAGGGAGAGAGGGAGAATAATAGGGAGACAGAGAGAGAGAGGGGGCTCAGTGAGGGTTAGAGTGACAGAAATGGACAACGACAGAGAGAGGGACAGAGAGAAAGATGGTCACAGAAATAAAGGGACACAGAGAGAGGGACACAGAGGCAGAGAGAGATAGAGGGACACAGAGACAGAGACGGAGAGAGGGTCACAGAGTGAGAGGGTCACAGAGAGAGAGGGACAGAAAGCGCGAGAGTCACACAGAGGGGGGAGCAGAGAGAGAGAGAGGGTCACAGAGGGAGAGAGAGGGACACACAGAGAGAAGGACAGAGAGGGAGAGAGGGTGACTGAGTGAGAGAGAGACAGAGATAAAGAGAGAGAGGGACAGAGAGAGAGGGTCAGAGAGAAAGGGACAGAGAGAAAGAGAGACGGGCAGAGAAAGGGAGAGACCGACAGAGAGAGAGAGAGAGAGAGAGAGAGAGAGAGGAATACAGGGACAGAGAGAGGGAAACAGTGAGAGAGAGAGAGAGGGACACAGAATCACAGAGTGAGAGGGACAGAGAGAGGGACAGAGGGAGGGACACAGTGAGAAAGAGAGGGACATAGACAGAGAAAGAGGGACAGAGAGACACGGAGAGAGAGAGAGAGAGAGAGAGAGAGAGAGAGAGTGAGAGACAGAGGGACAGAGAGCGAGAGAGAGAGAGTTGGACAAATAAACCGAGGGACAGATAGAGAGGGACAGAGAGAGAAAGAGAGGGACACAGTGACAGAGAGAGGCACAGAGAGAGAGAGAGAGAGAGAGAGAGAGGGACAGAGAGAGGGGGGGACACAGTGATAAAGAGAGCGACACAGAGTGAGAGAGGGACAGTGTCACAGAGAGAGAGGGACAGAGAGAGGGGGCACAGTGAGAAAGAGGGACATAGAAAGAGAGAGAGAGGCCCACAGAGTCACAGAGAGAGAGGGAGAGACAGAGGGACAGAGAGAGCGAGAGAGAGGGAGACAGAGATAGATGGACAGATAGACCGAGGGACAGAGAAAGGGGGGATGGAGAGAGAGAGGGGTGTCAGAGAAACTGAGAGAGAGAGGGGGACAGTGAGACTTAGAGAAAGAGAGAGGGATAAAGAGACAGAGGGACACAGAGAAAGAGAGGAACACAGAGAGGGAGAGGGACAGAGAGACAGAGAGAGAGAGGGACAGAGAGGCAGAGAGAGAGGGACAGAGAAACAGAGAGGGAGAGAGGGACACAGAGAGCGAGGGAGACAGAGAGAGAGAGAAGGACAGAGATAGAGCGAGAGAGCGAGGAATGAACAGAGAGAAAGGGACAGCGAGGCTTGAGGGACACATAGAGAGAGAGAGACAGAGTGAGATAGGGACAGAGAGAGAGGGACAGAGAGACAGAGAGAGAGAGGGACAGAGATGGAGGGACAGAAAGAGAGGGACAGAGAGAGTGAGAGGGAGAGACAGAGAGATAGGGACAGAGACAGATAGAAGGACACACAGAGATAGAGAGAGAGATAGAGAGAGGGGGGACAGACAGAGAGAGTGTGAGGATGGTACAGAGAGAGAGGGACAGAGAGACAGAGGGATACAGAGTGAGAGAGGCTTAGAGACTGAGGGACAGAGAGAGGGAGAGACAGAGGGGGAACAAAGAGACAGAGAGAGAAAGTGTCCGACAGAGAGAGAAAGAACGAGAGAGAGAGGGACAGGGAGAGAGGGACACAATGAGAGAGAGAGGGACACAGAGAGAGGGAGAGAGAGAGGGGCAAATAGACAGAGAGAGAAGGACCGACAGAGAGAGAGAGAGAAACAGAGATAGAGGGACACAGAAAGAGGGGGACAGAGAGAGAGTGGTACACAGAAAGAGGGACACAGAGAGGGAGGGGGACAGACAGAGAGAGAGGGACAGAGAGAGGGACAGAGAGGGACAGAGAGAGAGGGACAGAGTAACAGAGAGATGGGAACAGAGAGAGAGCATGAGAGCGACAGAATGAGAGAGAGGGATAAAGAGAGCGAGAGAGAGAGAGAGAGATCAAGGGAGTGTGAGAGGGACCGAGAGAGAGCCAGAGAGGGACAGAGAGTGAGAGAGGGACAGAGAGAGAGGGACAGACAGACAGAGAGAGAGGGACAGAGAGAGACAGGGACAGAGAGGGAGGAACAGAAAGAGAGGGAAAGAGAGAGAGTGAGAGGGAGAGACAGAGAGACAGAGACAGATAGAAGGACACACACAGTGAAAGAGAGAGGGGG
The DNA here is from genome assembly GCF_020745735.1 of Hemiscyllium ocellatum. Taxonomy (NCBI): domain Eukaryota; kingdom Metazoa; phylum Chordata; class Chondrichthyes; order Orectolobiformes; family Hemiscylliidae; genus Hemiscyllium; species Hemiscyllium ocellatum. The sequence goes on from NC_083438.1 coordinate 5,445,693, forward strand.
GCAGAGATAGAGAGAATGAGGGAGGTCCAGACAGAGAGGGACGGAGAGAGAGAGGGATACAGAGAGAGAGAGAGGCATTGAGACTGATGGACAGAGAGAGGGAGGGGGGGGGGACAAAGAGACAGAGAGAGGGACCGACAGAGAGAGAGGGACAGAGAGAGAGAGGGACACAATGAGAGAGAGACGGAAACAGAGAGAGGTAGAGAGAGAGAGGGACAGAGTAACAGAGTAATGGGGACACAGAGAGAGAGAGTGGACAGAATGAAAGAGGGGGACATAGAAAGAGAGAGAGGGACGGAGAGAGACAGATTGAGAGCGGGGGACAGAGAGACAGAAAGATAGAGTGATAGAGAGACAGAGGGACACAGAGAGAGATAGAGGCATGGAGACTGAGGGAGAGAGGGAGGGAGAGAGAGAGGGGCATAGCAAGAGAGAGAGGGACCGAGGGACACAGAGTGAGAGAGGGGGACAGAGAGACAGAAAGAGAGAGTGATAGAGAGACAGAGGGACAGAGAGACAGAGAGAGAGAGAGAGAACGAGAGAAAGGGAGAGAGGGGGACGGAGAGACAGAGTGAGGGACAGAGAGAGAGAGAGAATGGAACAGAGGGAGAGGGGGCAGAGAGAGACAGAAAGAGAGGGACAGAGAGGGGAGGACAGAAAGAGAGAGATGGATACAGTGAGAGAGAGAGAGGAACATAGAAAGAGAGAGAGGGATAGAGAGCCACAAAGAGAGAGAGAGAGAGAGAAAGAGAGAGAGAGAGAGAGGGAGGGACGGAGACACAGAGAGAGGGAGACAGAGAGAGAGGGAAAGACAGACCAAGGTACAGAGAGAGAGAGGGACAGAGAGAGAGAGAGGCAGAGAGGGACAGAGAGACAGAGAGAGAGAGAGAGACAGAGAGACAGAGACACAGAGAGAGAAGGACGGAGAGAGAGAAAAAAAGAGACAGAGAGAGAGAGGGACAGATTGAGGCAGAGAGAGACATAGAAAGCGAATGAGGGACAGAGAGACACAGAGTGAGAGATGGGGACAGAGAGACAGAGTTACAGAGAGAGAGAGGTATGGACAGAGAGAGAGAAAGGGACAGAGAGACCGAGGGACAGATTGTGAGAGGGACAGAGAGTCAGACAGAGATATTGCCAGAGTGACAGAGAGAGAGACGTGGAGGCAGAGAGAGACTGAGAGAGGTTGGGGGGTTGGGGGAACAGAGAGTCTAAGAGAGAGAGAGAAAGAAAGCGGGACAGAGTGATAGAGGAACAGAGAGAGAGAGAGATAGGGTCACAGAGAGAGAGAGGGAGGGAGAGAGAGAGAGGGGCATAGAAAGAGAGAGAGGGACAGAGGGACACAGAGTGAGAGAGGGGGACAGAGAGACAGAAAGAGAGAGTGATAGAGAGACAGAGGGACAGAGAGACAGAGACAGAGACAGAGAGAGAGAGAGAGAACGAGAGAAAGGGAGAGAGAGAGGGACGGGGAGACAGAGAGAGGGACAGAGAGAGACAGAGAGGAAAAGTGAGAGAGAGAGACAGAGAGGGGCAGAGAGGGGCAGAGAGAGAGGGGGACAGAAAGAGAGAGGGGGACACAGTGTGAGAGAGAGGGAAACACAGACAGAGAGAGTGAGGGGGACAGAGAGACACACACAGAGAGGGACAGAGAGACAGAGAGAGGGACAGAGAGACAGCGAGAGGCACAGAGAGAGCGGGATATACAGAGAGAGAGGTACACAGTGTGAGAGAGAGGGACAAAGAAAGAGAGAGAGGGATAGAGAGACAAAAGGAGAGAGAGAGAGACAGAGAGAAAGAGAGAGAGAGAGGGGGACGGAGACACAGAGAGAGAGGGAGACAGAGAGAGAGAGAAAGAGAGACCAATGTACAGAGAGAGAGGGACAGAGAGAGAGAGAAGAGGCAGAGAGGGACAGAGAGACAGAGAGATTGAGAGGGCTAGAGAGTCAGAGACACAGAGAGAGGGACGGAGAGAGAAAGAAAAAGAGACACAGAGAGAGAGAGGGACAGATTGAGACAGAGCGAGATATAGAAAGCGAGAGATGGACAGAGAGACACAGAGTGAGACATGGGAACAGAGAGACAGAGAGTGATGGACAGGGAGACAGAGGGACAGAGAGAGAGAGAGGTATGGACAAGAGAGAGAGAGAGAGAGAGAGAGAGAGAGAGACAGAGAGACCGAGGGACAGATTGTGAGAGGGACAGAGAGACAGACAGAGGTATTGCCAGAGAGACAGAGAGAGAGGTGTGGACAGAGAGAGACTGAGAGAGGTTGCGGGGGCGGGGGGTTGGGGCGGGAAACAGAGAGTCTAAGAGAGAGAGAGAGAAAGAAAGCGGGACAGAGTGATAGAGGGACAGAGATAGAAATAGGGTCACAGGGAGAGAGGGACAGAGAGTGAGAGAATCGGACAGAGAGAGAGGGACGGAGAGAGAGGGGGACAGAAAGAGACAGGGACACAGTGTGTGTGCGAGAGAGAGAGAGAGATACAGAGAGACACAGAGAGAGAGGGGTAGAGAGAGATATGGACAGAGTAACAGAGAGATGGGGACACAGAGAGAGGGGTTTACATAGAAAGAGAGAGAGGGACAGCGATACCCAGATTGAGAGCGGGGGACAGAAAGAGAGAGAGGTACAGAGAGACAAAGAGACAGTGAGAGAGAGACAGAGAGAGAGAGGGACACAGTGAGAGAGAGAAAGGGATAGAGAGACAGAGAGTGAAGGACTGAGAAACAGAGAGGGACAGAGAGGCAAACACACAGAGAGATGGAGACAGAGAGAGAAAGCCGGACAGCGAGAAAGAGAGGGAGAGTGTGATAGGGACAGAGAGAGAGGGACAGAGAGATAGGGACAGAGACAGATAGAAGGACACATAGAGAGAAAGAGAGACAGAGAGAGAGGGGGGACAGAGAGAGAGAGAGAGAGACGGACAGAGAGAATCAGAGTGAGAGAGGGGGACAGAAAGACAGAGAGAGAGGGACAGAGAGACCGAGGGACAGAGAGTGATAAGGACTGAGAGACAGAGAGAAGTATTGCTAGAGAGAGAGAGTGAGGTGGGGACAGAGAGACTGGAGCGGGGGGGGGGGTGGGGGGAGGTGTGTGTGCGTCGGGGGCAGCAAATCCAAGAGAGAGAGGGAAAGAGAGAGGGACAGAGTGACAGAGTGACAGAGAGAGGGACCCAGAGAGAGAGGGGTCAGTTAAGCAGAGAGGGAGAGAGGGAAACACCGAGAGAGAGAGAGGGAGAGAGAGAGAGAGACAGAGAGAGAGAGAGAGAGAGAGGGATAGAGAGTGAGGGACAGAGGCAGAGAGAAGTTACACGTGGAGTTCCTCAGGGATCAGTTCTGGGTCCTCTGCTGTTTGTAATTTTTATTAATGACTTGGATGAGGGAGTCGAAGGATGGGTCAGTAAATTTGCAGATGATACGAAGATTGGTGGAGTTGTGGACAGTGAGGAGGGCTGTTGTCGTTTGCAAAGGGACTTAGATATGATGCAGAGCTGGGCTGAGGAGTGGCAGATGGAGTTCAAACCTGCCAAGTGTGAGGTTGTCCATTTTGGAAGAAAAAATAAGAATGTGGAATATAGGGTTAACGGTAGGGTTCTTAGTCAGGTGGAGGAACAGAGGGATCTTGGGGTCTATGTACATAGATCTTTGAAAGTTGCCACTCAGATGGATAGAGCTTGTAAGAAGGCCTATGGTGTATTAGCGTTCATTAGCAGAGGGATTGAATTCAAGAGTCGTGAAGTGATGTTGCAGCTGTACAGGACTTTGGTTAGGCCACATTTGGAGTACTATGTGCAGTTCTGGTCGCCTCAATTTAGGAAAGATGTGGAAGCTTTGGAGAGGGTGCAGAGAAGATTTACCAGGATGTCAGGGGTGGGTTCTTTACACAGAGAGTGGTGGGGGCATGGAATGCGCTGCCCGTGGGAGTGGTAGAGTCAGAATCATTGGCGACCTTTAAGCGGCATTTGGATAGGTACATGGATGGGTGCTTAATCTAGGATAGAAGTTCGGCACAGCATCGTGGCCGAAGGGCCTGTTCTGTGCTGTATTGTTCTATGTTCTATGACACAGAGAGAGAGGGGGGAATCGAGAGAGAGAGAGAGGGAGGGGCAGAGAGTGAGGGACAGAGACAGAGAGAAGGACAGAGAGAGAGAGGGGGGAACAGAGAGAGAGAGAGAGGGAGGGAGGGACAGAGAGTGAGGGACAGAGAGACAGAGGGACACACACACACAGATAAAGAGCGACAGACAGACAGAGAGAGGGACAGAAAGACAGAGAGAGAGAGAGAGAGGCAAAGACACTGAGGGGTCCAGCGAGAAACAGAGAGAGAGGCGGACAAAGAGACAGAGAGTGAATGATAGAGAGAAAGAGCGAGAGAGGGAGGGACAGAGAGAGAGGCACAGAGATCGAGAGAGAGAGGAACATAGTGAGAGAGAGAGGGACAGAGAAAGAGAGGGACAGAGAGAGAGAAGGACAAAGAAAGGGAGAGAGGGATCGAGAGACAGAGAGAGACATGGTAAGAGAGACAGAAAGAGAGAGTGGGAGACTGAGAGACAGAGAGAGATACAGAGCGAGGGAGGGACAATGAGAAAGGGACACAGAGAGAGGGGAACAGAGAGAGAGAGGGACAGAGAGACAGACACACAGAGAGAGGGCCAGAGAGCGGGGGACACAGTGTGAGAGAGAGAGAGACAGAGAGAGAGAGGGCCAGAGAGACAGAGAGGGACGGAGGAAGCGAGATGGACACAGTGAGAGAGAGATACATAGAAAGGGAGCGGTCCAGAGAGACTGAGTGACAGAGAGAGAGAGAGCGCGAGGGAGGGACAGAGAGACAGAGGGACACAGAGAGAGAGAGATAGACAGACAGAGAGAGAGACAGACAGACAGAGAGGGACAGAGAGAGAGTGAGAGGGACAGAGAGACAGGGAGAGAGTGAGAGAGAGAGAGACAGAGAGAGAGAGGGTCCAGAGAGAGAGAGAGAGAGAGAGATAGACAGACAGAGAGAGACAGACAGACAGAGAGGGACAGAAAGAGAGAGAGAGGGACAGAGAGACAGGGAGAGAGAGAGAGAGAGAGAGACAGAGAGAGAGAGGGTCCAGAGAGACTGAGTGACAGAGAGAGAGAGCGAGGGAGGGACAGAGAGACAGAGGGACACAGAGAGAGAGAGACAGACAGACAGACAGATAGACAGAGACAGAAAGACAGAAACAGGGACAGAGAGAGAGACAGAGATTGGGACAGAGAGAGAGAGAGGGGGGACACAGAGAGAGGGACACAGAGACATACAGAGAGGGGGACAGAGAGAGAGATAGGAAGAGAGAGAGGGAGAGAGAGAGAGAGACAGAGATAGACTGGGGGACCGAGAAACTGAGGGACAGAGAGAGAGGGATGCAGAGGGAGAGGGAGAGAGGGACAGAGAGACAGGGAAAGGGAGAGAGAGAGAGAGAGACAGAGAGAGAGAGAGGGTCCAGATAGACTGAGTGACAGAGAGAGAGAGCGCGAGGGAGGGACAGAGAGACAGAGGGACACAGAGAGAGAGAGAGAGAGAGACAGACAGACAGACAGAGAGAGAGACAGACAGACAGAGAGGGACAGAGAGTGAGTGAGTGAGAGACAGAGATTGGGACACAGAGAGAGAGAGAGGGACACCGAGAGAGGGACACATAGAGAAGGACACAGAGAGCGCGAGAGAGGGACAGAGAGAGAGGGACAGAGAGGCAGAGAGAGAGACAGGGAGAGAGAGAGTCAGGGAGAAGGACACAGAGAGAGAGAGAGGGGGAGACAGAAGGAGTGAAGGACAGAGAGAGAGAGGGAGGGAGTGACACAGACAGAGAGGGACACAGTGAGAGAGAGAGAGCGGGAGGGGAACAGAGAGAGTGAGGGACAGAGAGAGAGAGAGCGAGTGAGGGACAGAGAGACAGAGGGACACAGAGAGAGAGAGGAACAGACAGACAGACAGAGAGACAGAGAGAGAGAGAGAGACAGAAATTGAGACAGAGAGAGAGAGGGACACAGAGAGAGGGACACATTTAGAAGGACACAGAGAGAGCGAGAGAGGGAGAGAGAGAGAGGGACAGAGAGGCAGAGAAAGAGAGACAGGGAGAAGAACACAGAAAGAGAGAGAGAGGGGGGAGACAGAAGGACTGAAGGACAGAGAGAGAGAGAGAGAGAGTGACAGAGAGAGTGAGGGACACAGTGAGAGAGAGCGAGAGGGGAACAGAGAGACCGAGGGCCAGAGAGAGAGAGAGCGATGGAGGGACAGAGAGACAGAGGGACATAGAGAGAGAGAGAGAGGGACAGACAGAGAGAGGGACAGAAAGACAGAGAGAAAGGGACACAGTGAGAGAGAGAGAGAGAGACTGAGGGACAGAGAGAATGAGGGTCATAGAGAGAGAGAGGGCCAGAGAGATAGGCGGCAAAGAGACAGCGAAAGAGGGACAGAGAGAGAGAGAATGATAGAGAGACAGAGAGTGTGAGGAAGGGACATAGAGAGAGAATTGGAAAGCGACAGAGAGAGGGACACAGAAAAAAGCCGGACAGAGAGAGAAAGGGTCACAGAGTGAGAGAGAGACAGAGAGAAAGGGTCTCAGAGAGAGAGAGGGGGAAACAGAGAGGGAGACGGACACAGAGAGACAGAGAGAGGGAGAGGAACAAAGAGAGAAAGACAGGGAGAGAGGGACAAAGAGAGGGAGAGAGGCACAGAGAGCGAGAGGGACGGGGACAGAGAAAGGGAGAGAGAGAGATTGAGATAGAGAGAGAGAAACACAGTGTGACACAGACAGAGAGAGAGGGACAGAGAGAGAGAGCTAGGGACAGAGACAGAGAGACGAACACAGATAGAGAGGGACAGAGAAAGAGACACAGAGTGAGAGAGGGACAGAAAGAGAGGAACAGAGAGAGAGAGAGGGACAGGGACAGAGGGAGATCGAGAGAGAGGGACAGAAAGAGAGAGGGACACAGAGAGAGTGACGGACAGAGAGAGTGTGAAGGACACACAGAGAGAGGGACAAAGAGAGAGTGAGGGACACAGAGAGAGTGAGGGGCACAGAGAAAGAGGGACAGAGAGAGTCAGAGATACAGAGAGAGGGACAAAGAGAAAGGGAAACAGAGAGTGAGGGACACAGAGAGAGATAGGGACACAGCGAGAGTGACGGACACAGAGAGAGAGGGAGGGACACATAGAGATAGGGGCACAGAGAGGGAGAGGGACGCAGAGAGTGGAGGACACAGAGAGAGGGATAGAGAGGGGGACAGAGAGACAGAGACAGAGGGACAGAGAGACAGAGGGACAGAGGGAGCGGGATAGAGAGAGAAAGAGAGAGGTCCACAGGGAGAGATAGGGACACAGAGAGAGTGAAGGATACACAGAGAGAGGGACAGAGAGCTCGAGGGACAGGGAGAGGGACACAGCAAGACAGAGGGACCGAGAGAGATGCACAGAAAGACAGAGAGAAAGATTGAGTGCCAGAGAGTGAAAGAGAGAGAGAGAGAGAGAGGGACAGAGAGAGAGAGAGTGAGAGAGAGAGAGAGAGAGAGAGAGAGAGACGGAGGGAGAGAGAGTCGGACACAGAGAGAGAGGGACAGAGAGAGAGGGATACAGAGAGAGGGACACATAGAGAAGGACACAGAGATAGGAAGAAGGACACACAGAGAGAGAGAGGGAGGGAGACAGAAGGACTGAAGGACAGAGAGAGAGAGAGAGAGAGACAGAGCGAGGGAGGGACCGAGAGAGAGACGGACACAGAGAAAAAGAGAGAGAGAGAGAGGGACAGACAGAGAGGGGGACAGAAAGACAGAGAAAAAGGGACACAGTGAGAGAGAGACAGAGAGACTGAGGGACAGAGAGAATGAGGGACATAGAGCGAGGGACAGAGAGAGAGGCGGCAAAGAAACAGCGAGAGAGGGACAGAGAGAGAGAGAATGATAGAGAGACAGAGAGAGAGAGCGTGAGGAAGGGACATAGAGAGAGAATTGGACAGCGACAGAGAGAGGGACACAGCGAGAGCGGGACAGAGAGAGTGAGGGTCTCAGAGAGAGAGAGAGTGTGTGGGGGAAACATAGAGGGAGACGAACACAGAGAGAGACAGAGAAAGAGAGAGAGAAAGACAGAGAGAGGGACACAGAGCGGGAGAGAGGGACAGAGAGTGAGAAGGACGGGGACAGAGAGAGGGAGAGAGAGAGATTGAGATAGAGAGAGCCCCAGAGAGCGACACAGACAGAGACAGAAAAGGGACAGAGAGACAGAGAAAATGGAAGAAAGGCAGAGAGAGATAAAGAAAGTGAGTTAGAAGGAGAGAACGCAAAACAGACAGAAAGGTGAATGGAGAGGCACACAGACAGAGAGGGAAGTGGGAAAGTGTGTTCGAGAGAAAAGTGAGGCAAGGGGAGATATGGAGAGGGTAAGGAGCCCCATACTCAACATCTCATCTGCTCTCTTCACCCTCTCCCCAAGTCTCTCTCTGTGTCCCCTCAGGGACTGAGGCTGCTTTAAGGGTCAACCTTGGGATTCAGATTCAGACACAACTCACACATTTTCTCACTCACGCTGAGAGACATAGAGACACTAAATCCCCAATACTCACCCCCGCGTACACCACATGGCAAAAGGAATGATGGCTCCTGAGCCTGGTTTAAGTAGCCCCAGGTCTTTCACTGAAATCCCATCTCCTCCCAAATTCCAGCTGATCCAGTCAGCTCCCAGCTCCATTATCTGGAACACACCTCCCCCAGGGATGCACACACCAACAACCATATTTGTGAGATTACAGCGGTGTCTGGGAGGAAACAGCAGGTCAATGGGTTAGACCAGGGCTGACCTAGTCTGTTTCTGTGTCTGTTCCCCCCCAAACCATGCTCCATGGGGAGTTTACAATAGTCTGTCATCTGGTGGGGTCAGAGCAGCCTACAGAATATTTACTGAAATCCCAGTGAAATTTTAAAAAAGATTCCTTTCTGCTTTTCATTCGATTATTTCTAAATTGCAGTCCCAGTTCCCAATCCAAACATATCCAAACAACACTGAAGGGAAATAGGATGGACATATACACTCCAGTTTATTCTATCTTTCTAACTTTGTACAAAATTTTATTTTATTTGGTTAAACGGTAAAACAAAATGTCGTTTCTTAGATTAATCACTTTCAATGATATTGAGGAAGCGTTTAAGTGAAATGTAACTACTCTCTCTGACACACAAGCCAAATGTCCTTTCGCTGATGTTATCAGGGGCTATCGAATTGAACAAAAGGTATCAAGGGGGCAGATGTCTTGATGCAGCGAGTTGTTGTGGTCTGGAATATAATTCATTAAATTTCAATGCACAACAATATTGCTGAAAAAGCCTGACCCTCACCAACTTCCACACATCTCCCCCATTGGGAGGTTGTGATCGCAAGATGGAGAGAGAGTGAATGAGATTGGGGAAGGCAACGACAGTGAAATTGAATGTGTAAATGGGAGAAGGAGAGAGAAATAGCAGCACAATATGAGAGTGGGAGGGATATTTGGAAGGAGAGGGACAAAGCGAACAAGTTGAATTCTGCTGAGAGCCAAGTTGGAGTGGGGGACCCAGATGGGAAACTAAGGACAAAGGGAGTTAAACCCAGCTCCTGAGCTCAGGATCATGTCCCCATGCCTTCCTTGAGGACCAGGACTCGGGGCTGAGTCTGTCTCTCTCCAGATCAGATTTCACAACACAAAGACACACAACACCAACGTTCACTCTGCTGCTTGGCACGCTTTAATGAACATTTTTATTGTTTACAAATGGAAGTGATGGATACAGTCAGTGGGATGGTGCCCTTTCTCACTGGCTCCTGAGTTGTGAGAAACATTGAAATGTTTCCCTGTAACTCCACTGTGGGGTAAGAATGCAAAACCAGCGCTACCCTCAGTCAGTGACCATAGCGGCAGGCTGCTCCATCACTGAAACACTGAACTGAAATGAGAAAATCCCGGATGGATTGATTAATGAGGGAATTTGATTGACTGGTGGATTTGGGTGAAGGGATATTTCAGCACATTCTTTAGCTGCTGCCTGAACTTAGTCTGGGTCACGGCATAAATCGCGGTGTTTGTGCAGCAACTGAGGAGCTGCAGCATGAAGCCCAATTCCTGCACAAAGGGATCGAGAAACACAGACTTATACCCAAAATGCCACAGCCGGGCCCATATAGAATACAGCATTAACGCTGACCATAACAGGATGAAATTGGCCGAGATCACAAATAGTAACATGATGGATTTTTTTCGGTTTCTCATTTCTGTGTCAGACTGAGCGTCCCCATTGGTGTGAGCGTGGAGTCTCCTGCGGGCTCGGCTGGTCACTAAAATGTGTCTGACGGTGAGAACATTGAGCAGCAGAATCAGGAAAAATGGGACACACGGTGTGAGAAAATAGTGGAGCAACTGGATTGTGACCCAGCCTCTGGACAATCGAACAGCAACAGTTGCACCACAAAACCAGGGGCGATTCCCCATCAAATAGTGAGCCGTGAAAATAAAATACCAGGAAATATTCTTTAAACAGCTCAGCACAGTCACTGCTCCCAGAACTACAGCCACCGTTTTCTCACTGCAATATTTACTTTTCAGCTTCTGGCAACAAATGGCCACAAACCGATCAACGGTGAAAGTGACGGTGAACCAGACAGAACAGTCAGTGGCTGAATAAAGCAGGACGGCGTGGATATTACACACGGGGACGGAGTCCTTCAGGAAATAGAACTGTTCTCGATAAACAATGGGAATGTGTCTCAGTATCAGGTCGAGGATAATGACCAGGAGATCCGCCGCTGCCATGGCCCCCAGGTAATGTCTGACACATGGAGACAATCCACAATCTTTATAAAGCAGGACGTAGATGGTCACTATGTTAACTGTGAGGAAGGAAAACAAACCCATTATCCATCAGCCTGGAGGCAAAGGGACCCGTTTAATTGGGGACCCAGTGAGATTTTCAAATGTGTCCCTGTATTCAGGGATGTATTAAAATAATTGGAGCTGGATTAACAAATGGGAAGGTCGGAACTACTGACAAAAATATGACAGAAACCACAAGAAACTCTCCCTCCCCAAACACACAGAGACACATCCATAAGGACAGAAGGTTTCTAGAACATTCCCAATCACTCGATCACTCGAGAGCAGACACAGGTCACTCCTTCCCATTTCCTAATATGGAGGGTGGAAACGTTGCTGTCCTGAAGGATTCTCTCCCAGTTTCCAGAAGACAAACTGAGTTTGGAAATTTCTGTATTTTGGTCGAAATTGTGGTCGATCCTGTGTCGTGAAGAAATGTAAACAAAGGGAAAACGTATTCCCCCCTTTAACTGCCTGAGGGGCCTTCGGAACAGTGTCTCCTTCTCCCTGGAACGGGATCTCTTCCCTCGGGATCTTATCGTTTGTTCAATTCACTGACGTCCGGCCGTTCACAAACAAACAATGTCAGGGACAGAACGTTCCTGAGAATGTCAGTTATAGAATGTCAGCGACAGAACGTTCCGGGGAATGTCAGTTATAGAATGTCCGGGACAGAACGTTCCGGGGAATGTCAGTTTTAGAATGTCGGGGACTGAACGTTCCGGGGAACACCTTGACCTGTCCATCACCTTCCCCCCTACCCACCCCACCAACATGATGTACTGTGCCTGGGCACACTGAATCATTATGGGGTGTGAGAAAGAGTGCCCATCACAGAAATGGGAACTAAAGGCATTGCCAGATCAGCAGAAGTGGTTAGATATACCACATTCTCAATCCACCTCACGGAACCAACGCAGCCACCATCAACCCAGAAGAGATATCTGTTCACCATGGAACACTGTGTAGACCAGGCCAGGGAATGCACTCAACATCGTTTAGTTGAGGTTAATAACTTATACTTTTATTTCCAATGAGAAATGTCCCCTGTATAATTTGGTAATGTTAACCAGAATTTAATAATTCCATATACTTAAAATAAGACCCAAACACTGGGCATGGTTTAGGTCTTGTGTAGTGGGTGTGCCCACATTTCTAATCCAGAACTCTTGATTCGATTCCAGTCAAGGAACGTATGGTAGTGCCCCTATCTCTGGAGAAGATGATGTGTATTCATGTCCTGTGGAAGTGTGTCACAGCATGTTAGAACGGGCTGAGGAAGAAACAGACAGGAGCATCATTTTGCAGCTTTACAGGCAAATGCTGAATGATGGTACTGTCCTAATCACTGCACCGAAAATTCTATTTTCAAATCCCACAGCACTGTTTCATAATATCTCTGAACAAGTTGATTAAACGTGTTTGGATACGGTCCTTGATGGAGACCTAAGAGATACGACTACTGAATTTGAGAATTTAGACCAAGGATGACTGAAAGCGCCACCAATCATCTTGATTGGAGTCACATATGCACTTTCTAGAGGTTTATAAAAGTATGAAGGACATTGATAGGGTGAGTGGTCAAGGTTTCTTCCCCCCAGGGTAGGAGAGTATAAAACTAGAAGGCATAGGTTTAAGATTGGAAGAGAAAGATTTGAAAGACAATGAAGAGCAACATTTTTTCCTGCAGAGGGTGGCGTTTCTATGGAATAAGCTGCCAGAGGAACAGGTCGGGGCTGGATTAATTACAGCATTTAAAAGGCAACTGGGTGGCTATCTGAATAGTGGGATATGGGCCAAATGCTGACAAATGACACTAGATTAATTTAGAATATTTGGATAGCATGAACGAGTTGAAGCGTCCGTTTCCCTGTTGTACATCTCTATGAATCATTGATTTAACTAAGGAAGATCACTTTGTAATCTCCAGTTGCTCACCATTTTCCAAGCAGTGTCTACGATACAGCCAAACTTGATGTCATCCGCAAAGTTGCTAAATATACATTTTATAATTCTCATCTAAATTATTTATATAAGTGACAAACAAAAGTCGACCCAACAATTTTGCCTGTGGACAATGTCTGCTCACAGTCTTCCAGTTCGAAAAACAACCATCCAGGACTACCCTGTCTCCTGCCATTAAACAGGCATAAACAGAAACACACACACACACAATCACACACACATACATATAGAGATACAGACGCATATCTTTAAGCCAATGGTTAGATTAAAACAACGCACAAGAGTTACATTGAGAAGGTGGGAAAATTGTGTTCAGAAACACACCAGACAGGATCAAACAGCAAAGTAGACTTGATGGGTCAAATGGCCTAATTCTAATTTCCTATGCTGTGTAGCCTTCAGGTGTCCGGATTATTTTCCCAAAGGCGCAGTAGAAGCTAAGTTTGATAAATATATGACTGAACAGTCAATGGGGCTGTGGGATAGATTTGAGGGGCTGAATGGTCTATGTTTGTTCCTATTTGCTGTGCCCTTGTTGCTGAAAAGAGGAGGTGAGTTGCTGTGAGGTTGACACACTTTAAAATGAAAGAGGTCTCCCATTTCCATTTGAGATAACGTTATTCTTTTCTCCTTTGGATTGTGCAATCTGTGGCGTTCTCATCCCCCGGGAACAGTGAAGTCTGAGTCATTGTGGAAATTCAAGGCTGACATTGACTGACCTTTGATGGACAGGGGAGACAATGTTTATTGAGGACAGACAGGAAAGGGGTGTTCAGTTACAATCAGACAAGCCATGATGTTTCTAAATCGAGCACCAGGCAGGAGGGGCCGAAGGCCAACTGCTGCTCTTATGTCACATGTTGTTCTGTCAATTCACCCCTCGAGGTTGCTACAGAAGGAGAGAAAGATCGCATTCAGCTAGTCAGCATCGTGACAATACAGCAGGGGAAGGCCATAATGCACCTCCATGGGGTTAGACTGGAATAGAATGAAGTATTCAAGTCATTTCAGTAAATTACACAGCACAGGAGGAAGCCATATAATCATCCCAGGCTGTTACGCAGGAGCAGGGGCGCACTGGGTAGCGTCAGGAAATACAGAGTAGAGATCATTACTCATTTCGTGTTTGTAAAGCTGTAACTAATGGAATTGTTCAGGGATCTGTGTGAGGTCATCAACAAATCACAATTAATACCAATAAAGTGGATGAAGGGGACGGAGCTCAAGTTGCTCATGCACCAGGATAGTCACTCAATAAGATGTCAAATGGAGACAGATCGTCTGCAATGGGATGCAGGCGGGGAAGGCCGGGCATCTGCAATGGGATACAGACAGGTGGAGGGCAGATCATCTGAAATGGAATAGAGACAGGGGAAGGGCAGAGCATCTGCAATGGGCTACACAGAGGGGAGGGAAGACCGTTTGCAATGGGATACAGATAGGGGGAGGGTAGGGGGTCTGCAGTGGAACACAGACGGGAGACGGCAAAGCGTCTGCAATGGGTGGAGACAGAGCGTCTGCAATGGAATACAGGCAGAGGGAGTCAGAACGTCTGTAATAGGATACAGACGTTAGAGCGCAGAACATCCGCAATAGGATGCAGACAGAGGGAGGGCAGAGCGTCTGCAATAGGGTACAAACAGAGGAGGGAAGACCGTCTGCAATGGGATAAACACAGGGGGAAGGTAGGGGGTCAGCAGTGGAATACAGGCGGGAGATGGCAAAGCGTCTGCAATGGGGGGGAGACACAGCGTCTGCAATTGAATACAGGCAGAGGGAGGCAGAGGGAGGCAGAGGGTCTGTAATAGGATACAGATATTAGAGAGCAGAACGTCTCCAATGGGATACACACAGAGCGATGTCAGAGCGTCTGCAATGGGGAACAGATAGAGGGAGGGTAGATTGTCTGCAATCGAATACAGAGAAGGGTGGGCATAGAATCTGCAATGGGGAACAGACAGAGGGAAGGAAGAGCGTCTGCAATGGGATACAGAGAGGAGGTGGGCATAGAGTCTGTGAAGGTATACAGACAGTGAGAGGGCAGAGAGTCTGCAATGGGATACAGAAAGTGGGAGTGCAGAATGTTTGCAGTGGGACACAGACTGGGGAGGTCAGAACATCAGGCAATGGCATGCAGACAGAGGACAGTTGTGATCAAGCTTTCAGATGAAAGAAATCACAGTATAATATGTATGTAATGGGAATTTTCTGATTTGGGGAAAAGACAGAACAGCAGAAAATTTTTTAAGTGCAAGGAGAATGCAGAACTCAGTGGAACAGAGGGATTTGTGTGCCTTAGTACATGAATGACATCAAATTACTCTGAAGATGCAGCAAGTGATTTGGAAGGTAAATACAATGATTCTGATTCATGGAAGGGGAATTGGGTGTGATTTTAGCGATGTTTTTCTCCATCAGTACAGGGCATTGCTGAGATCACATCTGAGGCAGTACGTGTAGTTATAATTGCCTAAACTGAAAAAAAAATGTTTTCGCAACGTTTCAAAGATTTTTCTGTTTACTCATTCTTGGCATGAAGGCATTACGTTATGAAGAATTAACAGTTCAGCCTAAGAATGAGGGATATATAATTGACCAGATAAGATCTTCAGAAGAGTGTAGTTGGTGAATAACGGATGGATATTTCTTCTTGTGTGGGAGAATAAAACTGGGGAAATATTTTAAGGATCAGTCAATTTCAAAGGAAAGGTCATTGGACCGAAAACCTGAACTCTGATTTCTCTTCTTACATGCAGCAAAACAGGCTGAGCTTTTCAGCAATTTCTGTATTTGTTTAAGAATAAAACATATTCATCTTAACATAGATATTGGGAGGGCATGAAACGCTTAATTTTACATTAAGCAGGCACATATTAATACATCTTCAAAACAAGTAGGGACATTTATTGTGAATGAATTGATTCTGTGTACGACAACAGCAATAATGCACTGACCTGGAGTCGAGAATGTGATGGAGTCATATAGTTCGGACAATGTTCAAGGAGAGCTCACATTTCCAGTCTGGGCACTGATAACGTTACTGATTTAACTTACAGATGGAAAAATGTAACCTATCTGTGCAGCAACAGTCTATTGCTCCTTTTCTGTTTCACTGTCGCTCATCACAGCAATGTGTGGGAGTGAGAAAAAAGTCCAGTCGTCTTTCCCACTCATGGAGGATTCCTGATGAGGATTCATTGGACTTTTTACCACTGCCTGAACAAGGCAATTCAGCTAAATCCAACTGTTTCAGGAAGAAATCCCATTGTCAGAAGTTTGTGTGAGCAGAATAACTTCAGAAATAATTATGCAAACTCGATAGTGAGAGGGACAGACAGAAGATTCTGTGGCTGCAAATGGAAATCTGGGATGGTGTGTAGCCTGCCACGTGCCAGGGTCCAGGATGTCTCAGAGCGGCCGCAGAACGTTCTCACCTGGGCGGGGGAAGTAGCCAGACGTCATTGTGCATATTGGCACAAATTACACAAGAAATAGTGATGAGGTCCTGTAGAGTGATTATAGAGAGCTACGAAAAACGATAAAAGACAGGACCACGGCAGTGGTAATATCCGGTTTACTTCCAGTGCGAAGGGAGGGGGAGTTTCATTTTTGATTAAGGCGAGTATCACAGCAGTAATCAGAGATCAAATAACTGATGGATCATCCAGTGAGGATTTGTCGGGCGAGCTCAGACATAAGATCGTAATGGTGATAATATTTGGATTGTACTATAGAGATGTTAATTTTCCTAACGTAGATTGGGAATGACATAGAATTAAGGACTGAGATGGGGTGTATCTATTAAGTGTGTTCAGAATAGTTTCCTCAAGCAGCAAGTAGAGGGTGCAACTCAGGAAGGGACGAAACGTGACCTACTCTAATATCTAGGGTAGGACAGGTGGCTGAGGTGACAGTGGGGGAGCACTCTGCGACCAGTGACCACTGTTCTATTAATTTTTAAATAATTATGGAGAAGGACAAAACTGGTCAACACGTTCAAGTTCAAAATTGCGGCAAAGCAGTTTTGAAGGAATTAGACAGCAGCTTGTAGGGGTTGGTTGGAGGAGTTTTTTTGCAGCTGAAGGGGCCTCTTGCAAGTGGGAGGCCTTTAAAAATGAATTGTGTGCTGTTCAAGGACCATGTGTTCCTGTGAGGCTAAAAGGCAAGGTTGGTAGGACGAGGGAACCTTGGATGTCAGGAAATATTGAGGCTTTGACCAGCAAAAAGGAGGCGTGGCTCAGGTCCAGGCAGCTGGGATCGAGGGAATCCCTGCATGTGTACAGGGGGTACAGTAGTTTAGTGAAGAAGGAAATCAGGAGGGCGAAAAGGGGTCACAAGATAGCCTTGGCTGAGAAGATTAGGGTGAATCCAAAGAAGTTCTTTAAGTATATTAAAGTAAAAAGAATAACTAAATGAGAATATGACCCCACAAGGTTCAAAGTGGACATACATGTCGAGAACCACAGGAGATTTGCGAGATTCTCAATGATTATTTCTCCTCTGCCTTTACCGTGGATAAATACATGAAGACTTGGGAAGTTAACAAAGGTCGTGGTGTTATCTTGGGATGAGTCAATATCACAGGAGAAGACGTGGTGGATGCATTAGAATGTATGAAGGTTGATAAATCTCCTGATCCTAAACAGACGCATCCAAGAACACTGCAAGAGGTTACAGAAGAAACTACGGGGACCCTGGTTGATACTTGTGCATCATCGTTAGCCACAGGTTAGGTTATAGAATATTGAAGAGAAGCAAATTTTGTGCCATCATTCAATAAGGGAAGCAAAAAAAAAATCTAGATCTATAGACCAGGAAACCTAACATCTGTGGCAGGTAGGTTACTTGAGAGGACTCTGAGAGATGAGATATACATGCATTTGGAAAGATAGGGTTTGTTTAGAAATAGTTTTTGTTTCAGATTCCCTACAGTATGGAAACAGGCCATTTGCTCCAACAAGACCACAACGACCCTCCAAACAGTAACTCACCCAGTCCCATTCCCCTACCCTATATTTACCCCTGATGAAGGCACATAACACGATGGGTAACTTAACATTGCGTAACTTAACATTAACATGGGTAAGCTTGAACCAAACCCGGATCCATGGCCCTTTGAGGCAGCAGCACTAGCCACTGAACCACCATGCCAACCTTGCTTTTTTCAACATAGTTCAATAACACAGGGACAAAATCTATTCTGCCCTTCACCCATGATGCACGTTCCAATATCACATACCATGGATAATGTATTCTCCACTGAAAATGTCATCTTATTATTTTTATTAGTTTGTTATTCTTAATTTTAATAATTATTATTAATAGTCGTTTTTAGACTGGAAAGATTGCATGGCTTTGTGAGTGGGAGATCATGCCTCTCAAATTTGTATGAGTTCATTGATGAAGTGGAGAAAGTGAGGTCTGCAGATGCTGGGGATCAGAGCTGAAAATGTGTTGCTGAAAAAGCGCAGCAGGTCAGGCAGCATCCAGGGAACAGGAGATTCGACGTTTCGACGTTCCTGAATAAGGGCTTATGCCCGAAACGTCGAATCTCCTGTTCCCTGGATGCTGCCTGACCTGCTGCGCTTTTTCAGCAACACATTTTCAGCTTCATTGATGAAGTGACCAGAAATGTTGATGAGAGTAGGGCAGTAGACGTAGTCTGTATGGTTTTTAGTAAGGCCTTTGACAAGGTTACCATTGATAGGCTTGTCTGGAAGGTTAGAATCGCATGGAATCCAGAGGGAGCTGGCAAATTGGACACACAATTGGTTTCATGGTAGTAAACAGTGGATAATAGTGGAAGGATGCACTCAGACTGGAGGCCTGTGACACATGACGTGTCTCAGGGGTCGCTGCTGGGCCCATTGCTGTTTGTTATCCATAACATTGATATTCTTGCGAATGTACAAGGCATGATTAGGAAACTTGAAGATGATACTAAAATAGGTGGTAACGTGGACAGTGAGGAAGTATACCAGAAATTGCATCAGGACTTGATCAAACTGGAGAAGTGGGCCGAGGAGTATTTTGGCAACGATAGATCAAGGTAGGAGTCTCATGGTGATTGGTAGGACCTTAAGGAGTGTAGTTGAGCAGAGGGACCATGGAGTTTAGTTCCACCGTTCTCTGAAAGTGGGTTCATAGTTAGACATGGTAGTGACGAAGCTTTTGCCACACTAGCAAGCATCGGTCAGGACATGGAGGAGAGCAGTTGCGAAGTTGTGTTACAGTTATACAGGATGTTGGTGAGGCTGCACTTGTCGTGCTGTGTTCAGTTATAGTCACATTGCGATCGGAAGGATGTTATTAATTTGGAATGTGTGCAGATGGAATTTACAAAAATGTTGCCAGGACTCAACAGTATGAATTATAGGGAGAGGTTGGACAAGCGATGACTTTTTTCTTCAGAGAGTAGGAGACTGAGAGGGATCTTATAGAAGTTTACATGGATAGGGTGAATGGATCCAGCGTTTCTTTCCTAGAGTTGGGGAATCGAGGAGGAGAGGGCATCAGTTTAAGGTGAGAGGGAAAGAAAATAAGCGAAACTGATGGAAACTGTTTTACACAAAGGGAATGAGCTGCCAACGGAAGTGGTTGAAGCTTTTATATCAACGGCATTTAACTGGAATTTTGGCAAGTACATGGACAGGAAAGGATGAGAATGCTATAGGCCAAGTGCTGGGAAATGAGATTAGTATGGATGGATATTTGGGTCAGCATAAACAAGTTTGGACCAAAGGGCCTCTCTGCCTCTCTCCATGCTGTAGGATTGAATGACTCTACATATAGAAGAGCATTTGGGTCAAACTCTCATTTTCCCTTTGGTCATGAGTTCGAATTATATTTGGACAATTTTCTTTCAAGTTAACTTTGCAGATATTTTGCTTTTCAGTTTTTTTTTATCAACAATACGTGTGTGTTTGTGCATGTGTGTGTGTGTGTTTCTCAGTATTTTTTCAAAGGTAAATATCAATGTGCACATTTGCAATATCTTCTCGTCATTCCTCTTTCCATCATAGTTTGAGGAACTTTGTTTTGGTCATAGATTTTTGTTTTAGCAGATTAACGAAATCTGCCTGACTTGTTACTAACACTGACCCTGACACACTCTGAGAATTATATCATTGGCTATATCACCAACCTAGTTATAATTTTTTTTTGCGGCCAGTGGAGGAGTGGGGCTAGAAAAGGGAGCAGTAAGCCAAAAAACACAGGGAATTATCAACACAATCAGCCAACGGCAGTGTCGAGAATGTCGTTGGAGGGGATTCAGAGGGATAGAATTTACATCTATTTAGAAAGACAAGGACTGATTAGGGACAGTCAATATGAATTTGTGTGTTGGAAATCATGTCTAATTAATGTCATTGAGTATTATGAAGAGGTGACAAATAAGATTGAAGAAGACACTTTGGTGTACATTGTTTACACAGACTTCAGCAAGACATGGAATAAGGTTTCTCCATCGGAGACAGATTGCTAAAATTAGGTTATATGTAATCGAGGAAAAGCTAGCCAATGAGATACAGAGACCTGTGTAGACCTGTGAAGACCTGTGGCCAGCAGTGTGCTGAAATAATCAGTGCTGAGCTCACTGCTCTTCATCACGGACATAAACAACTTTGATGTGATTTTCGGAGACATGGTTAGTAAGTTTACGGATAACATCATCAAATTGGTGCAGTGGACAGTGAAGAAGATTATCTCAGAATATAACGGGATCCTTGACCATCAATGAGCCAAGGACTGGCAGATGGAGTTTAATTTAGATATTTGTGAGGTTTTGCATTTTGATAAGTTAAAGCAGGATAGTGCCCTGGGGAATGTTGCTGAACAAAGAGACCAACGGGTGAAGATTCATAGTTCCTTGAAAGTGGAGTTTAGGTCGGTAGAGTGGTGAGGTATGAGTTGGCATGCTTGCCTTACTCGGTCAGAACATTGAGTATAAGGGTTGGGATAGCGTGTTGTGCTTGTACAGGACGTAGGTGAGGCCACTTTAAGAATACTGCGTACATGTCAGTTGACTCTGCTGACGGATGGATGTTGTTAAGCTTGAAAGGCTTCAGAAAAGATTTGCAAGATTTTCTGGAACCTGAGGGTTTGAGCTACGGGGAGACGATGAATAGGTTGAAGCTTTTCCCCCTGGCCTGTCAGAGGCTGAATGGTGACATGACAGAGGTTTAAAAAAGTCCTGAGGGGCATGGATAGGCTGAATGGACAAGATCTTTTTCCCAGTGTCGGGTCGTCCAGAACTAGGCGGCATGGGGTGAAGGTGACAGGGCAAAGACTTAGAAGGGACCTGAGGGGAAACTTTTTCATACAGAGGCTGATGGTTGTACTGTCCGAGGAAGTGGTGAAAGCGGGAACAATTACACGTTTAAAATGTAACTGGATAAGTACATAAATAGGAATGGATCAGAGGGATGTGGGCCAAATGCTGACAAGTGGGAGGAGATCTGATTAAGATGCCTGATTCGCATGGACAATTTGGGCAAAAGGATCTGTTTCCACTCTGTGTGACTCTCTTATTCTCACAGCGAGATGAGGAAAAATTCTAAAAGTGCCATTCGAATGGGAATTCTCTTCCCCAGGTTTGTGGTGCTGCTCTGATTATAAGTATTCACAGCTGAGTTAGTTAAAGCTGAGTCACGGATAGTGTAACACAGACAGGAAGATGAGGCTGAGACCACAATCTGATCAGTCACAATCTTAATGCCTGGTGGAGAAGGCTCAAATTCTCTAATGACCCACTCCTGCTCCTCAGTCCCGGTTTCTGTGTTCCATTTAACCCCTCTAACCTGCTAGACAGGAGCAGTTGGAGTCCATTTACTGTTATAGCATGGTTCACCGAAACAGAGGAGACCATTTCCTCCCTCAAGACTGTCCCACACGGTTTTGATGATTTGGAAAATGTGGTAGGAAGACCAAGGCTGGATATGAAAGAGATCGGTCATCTCTCTTTACAGAGCTTCCACTCTGTGTAACTTGTGCTTCATTTGTTGCTCACGCTGTAGACCCAGATTCACTCTGAATACAGCCCCCAAATCTCACCCAGCAATGGCTCACAAAATCCGCTGGTCTCCCTGATTGCAACGTTCCATAAAAGACCTTTCAGGAAAATAACACCCACTAACTTTCCAATAATAGAATGGGAGAACATCAGAAAAAGGGGCAGGTCATTCACATTCCAACCCTGCCTTGCCCTTCACTAAGATCAAGGCTGACCAGCTCCAAGTCTCAAATCTTCCTTAATGTCCAAGTCTTCTTGAGCACTTCCACAGGACACAGAAGAAAGAACAGTACTGATTTGGAGATGCCAGTGTTGGACTGGGGTGTACAAAGTTAAAAATCGCATAACACCAGGTTATAGTCCAACTGGTTTAATTGGAAGCACACTAGCTTTCGGAGCGTCGCTCCTTCAGCAGGTGATAGTGGAGGGCTCAATCCTAACACAGAGTTTATACCAGAAATTTACAGTGTGATTTAACTGAAATTATACATTGATTGTCTGTTAAGGCTTTCATCTGTTAGAATACCATGATAGTTTCAAATCTTTCATTAGTAAATCACAACACTTTTTTTTTAAAGTTGCATTCTCAGGTTAGCAGTTAACAATGGTGATAGCTGGACAATATGTTGAAGATGTTGGCCCCCTGTGTTCTCTGTCTATGCCATGATGTTTCCATTGATTCTAATCTAAAAAGTGAGATCACGGAGTTCTACATGAATGCATGCAGTTAGGATCTTCAGCCCTCGACGTTGTGTTGTTTATCCTACTCTAAGATCGGACTAACCTACATGCTTCCGTTCACTTTGTTCCATGTGCCTATCCAAGAGTCTCTTATGTGTCCCTCATGTATTTGACTCTACTACCAACGCTGGCAGTGCATTCGACACACCCACTACTCTCTGAATCAAGAATATACCACTGATATCTCCCCTAAACCTTCCTCCAATTACTTTAAAATTATGCCATCTCGTGATAGACATTTCTGGGTAAATGTTTCTGGCTATTCACTCTCTCTATGTCTCTCATCATCTTGTACACCTCTGTCAAGTCACCTCTCAACTATTTTTCCTCCAGTGAGAAAAGCCTTCGCTCCCTCACGGTTTCTTCATAAGACCTGCCGTCCAGTCTAGGTAGTATCCTCGTAAATCTCCTCTTTACCCTCTCTAAAGCTTCCTTATCCTTCCTATAATGAGGAGAGCAGAACTGAACACAATATTCCCTGTGCGGTCTAAGCAGGACTCTATCGAGCTGCAGCATAACCTCGCGGCTCTTAAACTCAATCCCCCTGCAACTGGTGGCCAACACAGCATACTCCTTCTTAACAACCCGATCAACTTGGGTAGCCACTTTGAGGGATCTGTGGACACGGACCCCAAGATCCTTCTGTTCCACCACACTGCCAAGAATCCTTCCTTTAACCATGTATTCTACATTCACATTCGAGCTTGCAAGGTGAACCACTCCCGTTTGAACTCCATCTGCCACTTCTCAGTCCAGCTCTGCATCCTTTCAATGTCCCGTTGCAACCTACAAAGCTCTCCACATATCGTACCACTCCAACCACCTTTGTGTCATCGACAGACTTACTAGCCCACTCTTCAACACCCATATCCAAGTCATCTATAAAAGTAACAAAGAGCAGAGATCCCAGGACTGATCCCTGCAGGACCACTCGTCCCTTTCAGTGATCTAGCTCCATAACTCTCTGTATAAGAGAATTCCTGACATTCTCTACACTCTGGTTGAAGAAAACGTTCTCTGCTTCTACACCATGACCTATTGATATGAACAAAAGAGGCAACTCAGGGTCTCAGTAAGAGAGAGTGGCCCTGAACTCAAGGCAATATTTGACTGAGGATGACACCAAGGAGCCTGAACAAAATCGCACTTAATGAGAATTAATAATGACGTCTACACGTTTTGGAGTCATTCACGGCACAAGGGAAGATGATTATCATAGGTGGGCATCAATCATCTAAGCCATGGGACACATCTTTTGGTCATGCTCAGCGTAACTTCCTCAGCCCAGGCATCTCCAATTTGTCTTCATAGAATCCCTACAGTATGGGGAAGGAGGCTATTCACTCCATTGAGTTCAAACTGAGCAGATTAGATTCCTTTCAGTGTGTAAACAGGCCTTTCGGCCCAACTAGTCGCCACCAACCCTCCGAAGAGTAACCCACCCAGACACATTTCCTTCTGACTAATGCACGTAACTTAATGGAGAATTTAGCATGACCAATTCACCTGATTTGAACATCTTTGGATGTGATAGGAAACCAAGGCACTCGGAGGAAACTCATGCAGACAAGTGAGGAACGTGGAAACTCCACACAGACAGTTGTGCAAGGCTGGAATCGAACCTGGGACCCTGGTGCTGTGAGGCAGCAGTGTTAGCTAGCAGAAGAGGGGGCATTAATTGAAGTTTACAAAATTTTCAGAACAAGTTGTCCCTCTTCCGCTCTTGAAACAGCTTGTGACCATGTGCTGCAAGACCTGGACAACATTCAAGACCGTGCAGTTAAAGTCTGGATAACATCTATATAACAGCACTGTACATTTCCAGAGTAAAAGGAGGAGTTTATTCAGCAACTCAATCTGCTTTCACAAGAATGTGGGGAAGCCATTTATCCCATCAAAACTACTAGGCTAGAAGAGGGATAGCCCGTTCAGTCCCTCCTGCGTGTTGCACAGGAAGACAGGGAGTCTGCTGTCTCCCACATGTGACTTACATGGGATCAGAACGAACCATTTCACACCCGGAGTCACTTATAAAGGAACAGGAAGACGTTATTCAGCTTGTCAACCACTAACGCAGGAACAGGAAGGTGTCAGAGATGCTCCAACATCACAAACAAATGGAACAGGGGCTGCACAGATAGACTGCTCCAAATTGAGCCACCTGACTTAATTACTCATGAGGAGAAAGTGAGGTCTGCAGATGCTGGAGATCAGAGCTGAAAATATGTTGCTGGAAAAGCGCAGCAGGTCAGGCAGCATCCAAGGAACAGGAAATTACTCATGATACATGAGTGTTACTTTAACGAGGTTTTCTGGCCGTCGGAATGAAGCCAACCTTTTTAGTCATTCGCCAAGTTATCTTCTATCTCCAAGAAGGCAGACTCATGGTCTCCGTGGAGGTCAGAAGCCGTTGGGGAATAACTAACTATTTCAGAATGAAGGTAATTTGGCTGCTGATAGGATTTTTTACAAAGTGACATTCAATGCAGTGTCACACAGTAACTGTGCATTCAAGTGTTCAGAGTTCATTCAGAGCCTATACCTCTCTGTCAATCAACATGGGGACTCTGCAGATGTATGCAAACTGTCGTAAATCAAACATCAAACAATATTAGTTGTTCCGGACATAATGCGTTTCTGTCCATACCCATCATGTTTCAACTTCTTATTCACTCACAGCGCTACAGATTAAACATAGTTACTGCACTCCCTCCTCATGGTAACATCATGCCAGTGTTTAGTTTGGTAAAACTACTGTGCACTCTCTCAGTGACAAAGGGATCGTTGTTTATAAAGCAAACCAAACCTTTACACAATGAACCAAATACCCTCTCAACAAAACATGATCAGTGGGAAAGATATTCTAACTTGTGTACTTCAATAATTTTGCTTGAGGAGCCACATATTGTTTACTTTCTTCCCCTGTATGAATTCTGTCAGTGACTTATGACCAAGGACAACCAGGTCCTTTTCAACAAGAGCACCCGCCAACCTCTCTAGCATTTAATAAATATAAATGTACATGATGATATTTGTTATTCACATTTGAATCAATTTTATACCTTGTGAACAGCTATTGCCCAAAAAACTGATCCTGCTGCCCCCCATCAATCCTTCAGTCCAGAGAAAAACAGTATTCTTCTTGCATCTCTATTACCCAATTTTTAATCCATGTGGTATATATTCCACCCTTACCTACCCATGGACTCTAACATTCCCCATTCACCTGTATTCAAACATGTCAAGCATCTTATAAAAATACAAATACTCCACTCCCATTGGTTCTCAACTGTCGATGTCACAACGGACAACCTCCACAAATAGGTTTATTAATGATCATTTCCCTTTCCTGAATCTAGGTCGAATGTACCCAATCATATCATTATTCTCCAAGTGTCGGGTTGTCACGTTCCTTATAAAAGGTTCCAATATTTTTTCTCACAGCTGATATCAAGCTATTTAATTTTCTGTTTTTCCTCTCCATCCTGTTTTAAATATTGAGTTTACAATAGTTGTTTTCCACTCTGCAACATCATTTCCAGAATCTAACTAGCTTTGAAGAATAATCAGTAATTCTTTCATTAGCTCTGCTCTCATCCCAATCACTCTGGGATGTAGCTCATCAGATGCAGCAACTTATGAAACTTTAATTCAATTAGATTTTCAATAACATACTCTTCATTAATTCTGATTTCCAGCAGTTTCCCATTCTTACCAGTCACTCTGTTCCCTAATATTTCTGGAAATTAGTTTCTGTACCTTCCTCTGTGGATTCCTCTCAGATGGTTTCAGTCAGCTCGTGAATACTTTGGAGTACTGCACTTCAGAGATGGTGGATATATTACCCACTGCTGCCTGCAAAGTTCCAGAATCAATCCAGTTTAATTCATCGTGAGTGACAGCACAGTCCTGTCCCTGGTGTGAGACTACAGGTTATACTGAAGGAGGGGATACAGCTCAATGATCTCCTCAATTTTGAGACAAGCTGGTTTTACACTATACACCTGATGGGGTACAGGGTAGACAAATGTTCCTGGAAATCCCAGAGCGTAGAGTGCAGTGCTGTGCTCCTCCCTGTTTACACAGCTTCCCTTCTTTGTCGTCTCAGCTCCATTTTTTTTCCCGTGGACCCAGACACACTGTAAATGCAATATTCAGAGTGGGGCCCCCGGATCCTCGGGGCTCCCTGAATGAACCCAGTAACTGACATCACAATCCTAAGAACACCATCCACAGAAACTCCACTGACTTTCTAGATGACAGCAGCAAGTCAATTCCCCACACCCATAGTGCATCCAATCAGTGTTGAAAATGCCTCTGTCTCCTCAATTTTTCTTCCTGGCTGAGAAAGCTGTTCCATCTGCACACAGTTCGACAGTAACAATTCCTCTCTCCAAAGAAGCAGTTGACAATGTAACATTATGTTTCTCTACATCTCAGCAAATATAAGTATTGCTGATGAAGTTGATCACCACACTCAGAGACGACAGATAGAGGGAACATAGTTCACGTTAAGCAGGAACATCCCGTAATAGCTATGATATTCAGGAATATGTGAAAAGGAGGAAATGTTAGAATAATTTCCCATTCTATTTTCCTTCTAGTCCATCATTAGCAATCCTTTTGCTTGCTTTTCCTTTCTTTCCCTCTCTCTCTCTTTCTCTCTCTCTTGCTGCACATAATCCATTTAACACAAACCTCCCGCTCACCTCTTCGACCATTCCTGATATAATATCATTTCCCATTTGCATTCAGTTTTGATAGGGTCACTGAACTCGAAACGTTATCTGTGTTTCTCCCGACAGACTGCCATACCTGCTGAGATTCTCCAACATTCTTTCACACGTTGGAGAATTTTATTTCAGATCTCCAAATTCAACATTTCCTTGGTTATTTTACCTTTCATGCTGTTATTTCCCGGAATGCCCGCATCACTGGCAAGGGCAGCATTTGTTGTCCATCCTAACTGACCTTGACCACGCGGCCATTTGTCAAGGCAATATGGAACCAACCACATTGTTGTGAGTCTGACGTGACACTTAGTCCAAATAAGGCAAAAATGTTAGTCTTCTTTTGCAAAGGTTATCTATAAAATAAGAAAAGAAATCATGATGGTTTATGGTTGCCATGAGTGAAATTAGGTTTCGTTCCAATTTTTAGTCACTGGAATTTAAATTCAATCATCGGCATTGGAAAGATTTCAAACAATGCTTTTAGAGTCATAACCTGTGCCTCTAAGTTGCACGGTCAGTGACATCATTACTCTGATACCGAGTCCCTGTCGTGAAGTAAGTATAGAGCAAGTTTGTGGGCAAACTATTTGTAACTGGAAGAGAAGTCAGAAGAGAATTGGAGACACATAATCTTTCGTTAATGAAGGGGTAGATGATGGCGAAGTCAACAACAGAACTCAGGCAGAGATGGAAACTGGGGATATTATGAAGGTGGTCATCTTCAGGTTTGATGACAGAGAGAATATGGAGACATAATACAGCTCACGGAAAAAAAGGAGACTCAAGATTCCGAACAGTCTTATTCCTTCTCAGATGTTTATGATTAAGTAGTTTGGAAATACATGGGAAGGAAGTGACGTTTGTGACTGAAAGTTTATGTATTTGTTAAATATTATTAACCAGAATAACAATAACATTCAGCATCATTTATAGAATTGACAGAGATAAGCTTACCAGGAACACCAACAATAGCGAGAATGGGATAGTACCCAGCTTGAATAATCAACAGTCCAGCTCGTATCCGCCACTCTAACCATGCCCAATCCCGAGAAATCCAGTAAAGACCCCAAGATAAACTCCTGTGCATTGTTGTAACATTCCAATCTAATGTTCTCAGATTCTGATCCATTGTTGGAACATTCTAATGTTGTCACAATGAGGTCTCGCTCTCTCTTTCTCTGTAACTACTGATCCCAGATTTGTTGAGGATAACGCTGACACCTGATACATGGCGTAACAGGTTGAAAGAAGCTCCTAATAATGGAAGAGGGAAACCCTCTAGTGACCCAGTTAGGTCCAGGGAGACTGGTATTAATCACAGTCACTGAACAAACAGCTCCAGTTAACCCCTTTCACGGGAACTCTGACATATCACAATAATATTTGGTGTGGGTGGGATTTTGATATCACTGATTATTGGGTTAATGGCATACCTCCATCTGTAAACGTAGAGGTAAAGGAGAGAGATAATGCTTTTCTTCACAAGTTCAAAGATTGTACTGTGTTTTGGCAGGGTAGGAATTGCTGAACTCCCAAGGCCATTTGTGCCTGATCACCAGGCCTGCTGCAGCTTTTCATTTTATTTATTTATGTTTAACTTTGACATTTATCTGTCCAGCATTAAACGGCTGAGGTGGGTTTAGGCATTTTTCAGAGACACTTACAGTGCCATAGACGGTGTAGATACAGTCATAGAACATAGAACATAGAACATAGAACAATACAGCACAGAACAGGCCCTTCGGCCCACGATGTTGTGCCGAACATCTATCCTAGATTAAGCACCCATCCATGTACCTATCCAGTTGCCACTTAAAGGTCGACAATGATTCTGACTCTACCACTCCCACGGGCAGCGCATTCCATGCCCCCACCACTCTCTGGGTAAAGAGTCCACCCCTGACATCTCCCCTATAACTTCCACCCTTCGCCTTAAATTGATGTCCCCTTGTAATACTCTGTTGTACGCGGGGAAAACGTTTCTGACTGTCTACTCTATCTATTCCTCTGATCATCTTATAAACTTCTATCACGTCACCCCTCATCCTTCGCCGTTCCAACGAGAAAAGGCCGAGAGCTCTCAATCTGTCCTCATACGTCCTATTCTCCATTCCAGGCAACATCCTGGTAAATATTCTCTGCACCCTCTCCAAAGCTTCCACGTCTTTCCTAAAGTGAGGCGACCAGAACTGCACACAGTACTCCAAATGTGGCCTAACCAAAGTCCTGTACAGCTGCAACATCACTTCACGACTCTTGAATTCAATCCCTCTGCTAATGAACGTTAATACACCATAGGCCTTCTTACAAGCTCTATCCACCTGAGTGGCAAATTTAAAAGATCTATGTACATAGACTCCAAGATCCCTCTGTTCCTCCACCTGACTAAGAACTCTACCGTTAACCCTGTATTCCGCATTCTTATTTGTTCTTCCAAAATAGACAACCTCACACTTGGCAGGGTTGAACTCCATCTGCCACTCCTCAGCCCAGCTCTGCATCATATCTAAGTCCCTTTGCAAACGACAACAGCCCTCCTCACTGTCCACAACTCCACCAATCTTCGTGTCATCTGCAAATTTACTGCCCCACCCTTCGACTCCCTCATCCAAGTCATTAATAAAAATTACAAACAGCAGGGGACCCAGAACTGATCCCTGAGGAACTCCACTTGTAACTGGGCTCCAGGCTGAATATTTACCATTTACCATCACTCTCTGACTTCGACTGGTTAGCCAGTTTTCAATCCAATTGGCCAAGTTTCCCTCTATCCCATGCCTCCTGACTTTCTGCATGAGTCTACCATGGGGAACCTTATCAAATGCCTTACTAAAATCCATGTATACTACATCCACTGCTCTACCCTCATCCACATGCTTGGTCACGTCCTCAAAGAATTCAATAAGACTTGTAAGGCAAGACCTACCCTTCACAAATCCGTGCTGGCTGTCCCTCATCAAACAGTGTCTTTCCAGATACTCATAAATACTATCCCTCAGTACCATTTCCATTACTTTGCCTACCACAGAAGTAAGACTAACTGGCCTGTAATTCCCGCGGTTATCCCTATTCCCTTTTTTGAACAAGGGCACAACAATTGCTACTCTCCAATCCCCTGGTACCACCCCCGTTGTCAGTGAAGACGAAAAGATCATTGCCAACGGTCCTGCAATTTCCTCTCTTGCTTCCCACATAATCCTAGGATATATCCCGTCAGGCCCGGGGGATTTGTCGATCCTCAAGTTGTTCAAAATGTCCAACACATCTTTCTTCCTAACAAGTATCGCTTCTAGCTTACCAGTCCGTTTCACACTCTCCTCTTCAACAATACGATCCCTCTCGTTCGTAAATACTGAAGAAAAGTTCTCATTCAAGACCTCTCCTATCTCTTCCGACTCAATACACAATCTCCCACTACTGTCCTTGATC
Organism: Hemiscyllium ocellatum; assembly: GCF_020745735.1. Lineage (NCBI taxonomy): Eukaryota > Metazoa > Chordata > Chondrichthyes > Orectolobiformes > Hemiscylliidae > Hemiscyllium > Hemiscyllium ocellatum. The sequence goes on from NC_083438.1 coordinate 5,476,430, forward strand.
GGGCCTACCCTCGTTCTCGTCATTCTCATGTTTCTCACATACGCATAAAATGCCTTGGGGTTTTCCTTGATCCTATCCGCCAAGGATTTTTCATGCCCTCTCTTAGCTCTCCTGATCCCTTTCTTCAGGTCCCTTCTGGCTATCCTGTATCCCTCCACTGCTCTGTCTGAACCCTGTTTCCTCAACCTTATGTAAGCCTCCTTCTTCCTCTTTACTAGATATTCAACCTCCCTCGTCAACCAAGGCTCCCTCGCACGACCATTTCTTTCCTGCCTGATAGGTACATACATATCAAGGACGTGTCGTATCTGCTCCTTGAAAAAGTTCCACATTTCCACCACATCCTTCCCTGCCAGCCTATGCTCCCAACTTATGCTCCTCAAATCCTGTCTTACAGCATCGTAATTTCCCTTTCCCCAATTGTAAAATCTACCCTGCTGTGCGCACCTATTCAGTCATTTCCTTGTGGTCCTTGAAGCTGCTGCCTGTTTCTGTGGAGTGATGGTCAAAATCTCACAGAACCAGGATTCTTAGTTTTACCTTTTGCCAGTTATTGCTCGGGATTCAACAGGGTTGGAAGGCAGGAAAACTATGGTCGGAACTACACACTCTGTCTGTGATTTATCTCGGCACTGTCTTTTGTTGTTCTTTCCCCCTAGATTGGAAAATTGCATGTCAGACAATCTGTTTCCTGAACTTGTTTTTTGACTTGTGTGTGTTTATTCGGTGCTACCATATTGGAGCATTTACTGTAAAGTAGTTAAATAGCCTATTATTCTGCTAAGTGTTCAAACAGAATTAAGTTATTGCACGTTCCTCTTCCTTTTGTTGTCTTTTGTGTTTGAATAAATTGTGTTTTGCTTCATGTCAAATATTCTGACCAAGTAAATTCTATCTGAAACACAACTACTCATATTTACAAGCGGAATGGGCTGAGCTGGAGGAGTGATAATTATGTTACGAATTATATCGAATACTCAATCCTCCTCACAGATCTAGCCCAGGCACGTATAAGCCTAGATGAGATACCTGCTCAGCATGAAGCACTGCGCAGACCAGGCTAGTGTACTGCTCAGCAACCATCCAGGTTCGAACACTGTTTAAAGCTCACCAGTCCACTACTTATCTGTCCAACAGTGCACTGTTTCGAGGAATGATGGATGAACAGGATATTGGTGTAAGTTAAGATGATGGAGAGGTTTGAATAAGCATTTGTCCTGCAGATTTGTAACTGGGAGTAGGGTCAGCAGAGTCTTCGCCTCATTGGGCTGAACCAAACAATAGTTTGTCTCAGTGCCATTTTCATTGAGTGTGACAGTGGATATGTCTGCACGGGGCAGAGTTAGGTTCCTTGTGCTATCATATCAAACTCACCTCATTAACTACCCTCCCACTCCATGGTGTCACTCTCATTCAATGCCAGCCCTATTCTCCCACCCATCATGACGAGAGGTACTCGCCATCGTCCGCATGCCCATGGATATTCCGAGATCCCTGACACTGGTGCCACCCTTAAAAGGCCAATGGGTATACAGTTGCGATTTCTCAGTTTGGAGCTGCCCTGCACAGTTTACCCGAGCATGGCAGATAAGGGGAAATTACACCACAGCTTGTCGATAGAGGCACGGAGGTCCTGGTGAATGAGCAAGTACAGAGGGGAACCATTCTCTTCCCAGAGGGGCCATACCACCAGTCCCACCGAGCATGGTCTGAGCTCACCACCCACCTTAGTGCAGTATCTGCGGTCTGAAGAAATTCCCAGCAATATAGGACTGGCATCAATAATCTTCCATGCTATCTGTCAGGATAAGGGTTGCTGCATTCTCTCTGCTCCCTCACCCTCACTTAATATCTGTAATAGCACCTACCCACCAAATAAGGTTCCATCACTGTCACTGCTGCAAGCAGCACCTTCTCTCACTGTCACCTGCGCAATGCCCTCACATCGTGATGAAATGTTCTCATGAGTGCTGTTTCTAGAATTCTCTGGATGATGTCATTTGTACAATGTTCCAGATAATTTTCAAAATACTTCCCAACTTTAGCAAAGTGTTCTTCCCCCCAGTATGTATGGCATCAGAGGATGGAGCAGAGTTTTACTTTTTTAAAATCACTCAGGATGAAAGTGCATTATGAGGCCATTAATTCTCTCAAATATGCTCCACTTTTCAGACAAAGGGAGACACCGAAACACTTGAAGACTCATCTGTTCTTGAAGACAGGTGTCACATAATTGGGTCTCCAGTTTCGCTGGAACACTCCTGTAATCCAGAGAGTTATAGAATATTTCACACAGTGCCAACAAAACACTCTGTAACCACTTCTATTAAGACCAGCTATGAATTGCCGATGACCTGTTTACCTTTGGTCTTTTCTGTTTGAGGAAATCCTTGTTCGTTTTGTTAGAGACAGTGCAAGAACTTCAATCCGACTACAATTTTGTTTATATTATTGAACGATTTTTCGCATTCCCCAGTGAGGAACGATGTAAAATACCGTTTTAAATTCTTTGCCTGTTCCCTGAAACCAAATCCCCAGTCACATCCTACAGGTGTCCCACATATACACTCCTGCCTTTCTTCCAAGGGTCACACACACATCATAAACGTGTTTTATTCGATAGGGGAAATCTCTTGCAGTTAGTTTTATAAAAAAATGTTTATTGCCACTTTTGGAATATTTTTCTTTGTATTTTGTTTTATACAATCTGCTTCTGGTTCCAAAAATACACTTCCCAAAGGTGGCCGACGTTAGTGCTCGCCAATCTGAATTCTTCAGTTTGTGAGTGATTAGTATCCTTCACAGCCTTTGTGCATCATGGGTGGTTCGTCTTCACATCTTCATATCATCTTCTTGTTGACCAGAGACCATCATTGCTGAGCGTTATTAAGCAGTGTATGCTTAAATGTCTCCCCCACATATCTACTGACCTACACCAAAGTCTATTTTCACATTGTGTTTTAAACCAAATACAAGACATAAATCGGCAATTGAAATACCTGGCTCTTTTCAACCATTTGGGGGAACCTCCATATGTGGATGAACACATGATCAGCTGAGAGTGACTCCATTCTCCCAGTTTCTCTGCCTCAATGATTTCTGTTTGATGATGCCACATTCCGGTGGAAACTTCCTATGTGACCACCTTTTCTCTCAGATGAGAAATCCTCTAAATCTGATGGACTGATCCTTCAGCTGTGACTGTCTCATCTCCCTCACTTCTGCCCTCATTCTGTCCCCTTCTTTCCAGAACAATGATATATCTCCACTTGTCCTCACTTTCTCCTGCACTAGAATCCACATTCTCAGAATTATGCTCGCCAATTCCACCACCTCCAGCAGGACAACCCATCAAACCCATCTTACCCTCCCGTCCACTGTCAGTATTTCACAGTAACCATTCCTTCTGTGACACCCTCCACCACCCCGAAGACTTCCACACTGCCCCCTCATGGCCTCTTCCCATGCAATTACAGAAGCTGCAACACTTGCCCATTGACCTCATCCTTCCTCACAGTCCAAGGCCCCAATCGCAACTTCCAAGTGAAGCAGCACTTCACTCGTACTCTTTCAATCCACTCTCCTGTCTTTGATACTCACAATGCAGTCTCCTTCACATTAGCAAGCCAATCAGAAGCTGCTTTGAGGAACATCTCTCTCTGTCTGTAGGAATAACTCCAACCTTGTGATTGCTCACCATTTCAATAATCTACCTTTCTCTGAAGCTGATGAGAATTCTTTGAAGAGGTAACAAATAGTTAGATAAAGGAGAGCCAATGGGAATTAACTATGTGGACTTTCAGAAGGCATCTGACAATGTACCACACAGGAGGCTGCAAAGTTAGACAAGGGCCGGTGGTGTAATTGGCCAGATATTAACATGGAAAAAAGGTGGGCTGTCTGGCAGGAGGCACAGTGGAGATACAATGGTAGCAGCCGGTGACTAGTAGTGTTCCACAACATTTCACTTTAGAGGTTAATGATCTGCATGGCAGAACTGAGGGCATTCTGACTACATTTGCAGATGATGCAAAGATAGTGGAAGAGCGTGTATTATTCAGGAGGCAGGGAGACTGCAGAAATATTTCGACAGTTCAGGAGAGTGTGAAAAGGGGTGGCAGATGAAATACAATGTGGGAGAGTGTGATGTCATGCATTTTGTTATGAAGAATGCAGGCATGGACTATTTGTTGAATGGGAAGAAAATTCAGAAATTTGAAGGGAATTGCGATTCCAAATTCACGATCGCTTCAGAGAAACTTGCAGGTTGATTCAATAGTTAAGAAGGCTAATATGAAGTTCTCATCCATCTCGAGAGTATTATAGTATAAAGGTGAGGATTCTGACACTTTCCACGTCTCTGGTCAGACAACATCGCCAGCATTTTGTACCTCATGCCTTAGGAAGGATGCATTAAAACTTGCTGCGTTTCGAGAAAAGGTTCAGCAGAAACGAAAACTTAACACATGAGAAACCTACATAGAACATAGAACATAGAAAAATACAGCGCAGTACAGGCCCTTCGGCCTTCGATGTTGCGCCAACCGAAGCCTACCTAACCTACACTAGCCCAATAACCTCCATATGCTTATCCAATGCCCGCTTGAATGACCATAAAGAGGGAGAGTCCACCACTGCTACTGGCAGGGCATTCCATGAACTCAAAACCCGCTGAGTAAAGAATATACCCCTAACATCTGTCCTGTACCTACCACCCCTTAATTTAAAGCTGTGTGCCCTAGTAACACCTGACTCCATTAGCGGAAAAAGGTTCTCACTGTCAACCCTATCTAAACCCCTAATCATCTTGTACACCTCTATTAAATCTCCCCTAAACCTTCTTTTCTCCAATGAGAACAGCCCCAAGTGCCTCAGCCTTTCCTCATACGATCTTCCTACCATGCCAGGCAACATCCTGATAAACCTCCTCTGCAGCTGTTCCAATGCCTCCACATCCTTCCAAAAGTATGGCGACCAAAACTGCACACAATACTCCAGATGAGGCCGCACCAGAGTCTTATACAACTGCAACATGACCTCAGGACTCTGGAACTCAATTCCTCTACCAATAAAGCCCAGTACACCGTATGCCTTCTTCGCAGCACTATTTACCTGGGTGGCAACTTTCAGATATCTGTGTACATGGACACCAAGATCCCTCTGCCCATCCACACTACCAAGTAGCCTACTATTAGCACAGTAATCCATCTTCTTGTTACTCCTACCAAAGTGAATGATTTCACACTTAGCTACATTGAACTCCATTTGCCACCTTTCTGCCCAGCTCTGCAACTTATCTATATCCCGCTGTAACCTTTCACATTCTTGTTCGCTGTCCACAACTCCACCGACTTTCGTATCATCCGCAAACTTGCTCGCCCAGCCTTCAAGCCCCTCCTCCAGGTCATTTATAAAAATGACAAACAACAATGGTCCCAAAACAGATCCTTGTGGAACTGCACTCCAAGATGAGCCTATACCATCAACTACTACTCTCTGTCTCCTTCCAGCCAGCCAATTCCTAATCCAAACCTCTAATGCAGCCTCAATGCCTTACCTCTGTAAATTTTGCAGTAGCTTACCATGGGGTACCTTATCGAACGCCTTGCTAAAATCCATATACACCACATCTACTGCTTTACTCTCGTCCACTTCCTTGGTCACCTTCTCAAAGAACTCAATAAGGTTTGTGAGGCACGACCTGCCCTTCACAAAACCATGCTGACTATCCTTGATCACATTATTCCTATCCAGATGTTCATAAATCCTATCCCTTACAATTCTCTCTAAGGAAACGGTTTGTCAATTAATTCAATACTGACAGGATGGCCGTATAAAGCCGTGTGAAAGACGTTACAAACGGTCATACCAGACAAAATGAGGTGCCACGTGAAAAAATGCGGGTTTCATTCAGTAAAGCGAAAATACAATTGTTCATGGAAAATTGTGGTGAGCTGTCTGCTGATTTTTTTTAATGAGGTAAGAAGACGTCTTCATGAAGCTAATCCAAAACGATCAGATAAATATCGATTGGCAAATCAAAAGACAAAAGTTCTGTTAGACCATGGTGCCTGAAATCTGGGGATGAAGGAATTTAAAGGATAAAAGCAATATTGATCATAAATTGGCTGCGTGAAATGTTACCGATGAAGGGTGCCTGCCTGAAACTTCGATTTTCGTGCTCCTCGGATGCTGCGTGACCTTCTGTACTTTTTGAGCACTGTTCCCATGCTGACTCTGATCTCCAGCATCTGCAGTCCTCATTATCACCTGCGGGAAAGGGAACAGAGTCATCATGAACAATCGTGTTTTGAACTGAAAGAATTTTTCAAGCGATCTGTGACTGAGCATTGCGATGTGGAAGTTCTGGATAGATTAGTTTAGCCCAACAGCATTCTATGATTGATCAGAGCCCCCAGCGCGCCCATGAGTTTCTCTGACTGTGTGGGGGACTAGTGCCTCCAGCTTGGTCCTGTAGGACCCCCTTTTCTTCACTGTTGAACATTATACGTCATCAGTTGGGATGGGTCCTGCAGCATGCATAAGGTCAACATGATTGCTGATCATGCTTTCGGCGAGTGATCATTGGAACGAAATGTTGTTGTCTCCAATAGATATTCGGTGAGTGAGGGCTAAAGGGGAGGGAAGCACCAGGTGCTAGAGCCCAGTTAGAGGTTCCATGTTTGGTCATTATATGACTCTGGGCCCAAACACAGTGTCTCTGGGCTCGCCAATTAAGCCAAAGAGAGCCTGAGTCTTCTTCCCAGAAACAGACCCCAGTCAGCCGCCGCTATTCCTGGCTCAGCTTTATCTTGTTTTTAATTTATCCGATCACTGTTGGTTTATCTATCATTAGAGCTGAAAATAAACGATATTGTTTGAAATCATTGCTGTGGTTCATGAGGAGTTGTTCTTGTTGGGAGACGTTTGGCTGTGTAATCGTGACTGTGATTGATGGGAAAGTGTACCCCATGAACACCTCTGCCCCTTACCTTGCTGTAAATGTGTCATAGACGGAAATAATGGAGCAGGAAGTGGAGGGACAGAACGCCTGAGCAGGATAGCGGGTCTCAGAAGTTTTGGAATTTGGGGTCATTCGTTGCCAATCCCTCAACAAAAACCCGACTCATTGTTTTTCTCACTGCTCCCCTTCCCCACCCTTTCCTAACACTTCCTCCACCCAGTACCACTAACGTTTTAAAGACGTTTACTTATTTTATACATACTATGTCGCTTTTATCAGAACATTGAGTACTTTGACAACTGGATTGAAATTGAGATACAGAACAGCCCGTGTACGAACGTCAAACTTTACTTTGCACCTCCTCGAATTGCTGACATTCTTATGCTAAAATTGCTCCCCGATTGCTGTTGGGTAAGTATTTACAGAATTATTTTTTACATCTAGTTAATGTGTCATTGATACCTGCGTCAGTTAATAACAATTGGTCTTTATATCCCAACTTTAACAGAATGGCAATATGAAAAATTAGAACAGAACTGGCTTGTTGTGATTTTTTTTTAGATTACTTACAGTGTGGAAACAGGCCCTTCGGTCCAACAAGTCCACACCGACCCGCCGAAGCGCAACCCACCCATACCCCTTACCTAACACTACAGGCAATTTAGCATGGCCAATTCACCTGACCCGCACATCTTTGGACTGTGGGAGGAAACCGGAGCACGCGGAGGAAACCCACGCAGACACGGGGAGAACGTGCAAACTCCACACAGTCAGTCGCCTGAGGCGGGAATTGAACCCAGGTCCCTGGCGCTGTGAGGCAGCAGTGCTAACCACTGTGCCACCGTGCCGCCCTAAGGATGTTTGATCCTTCTCCGTAATTCATATGATCTTGGCTGATCCTTCCGCACAGTAACCTGCGACCTCTTTAGGCTTACACCTTTGATACCTTTTGCCCTCAAAACTACTGATATCTTCATCTTGTCAATATTGCACGTTCTGGCTTTAATTACTTTCTGTGGCAGCAAATGTCACTGAGTAACCAGTAGTTGATTAAAAAATAAAATCCTCATCTCAGTCTTAAATAGACTACCCTGTATTCTTAGAAGTGACGCCACCTCCCCACATTCTATGGTTTGGACGCCCTGGTTATTGAAAACATCCTTCCTGCATTTACCTTATGTGTACCTTTTAGAATTTTATTCCTTTCTGTGATATCCTACTTCATCATTTTAAACTTGAGTGATTTTCATCCTAACGAATCCATTCTGTCCTCATAAGTCAGTCCTGTCATGCCATGGATCAGTCTGGTAAACCTTTGTTATGCAGTCTCCGTATGGAGAACTTTCTTTACCAGATCAGGATTCCAAAACTGCACACAACACTCTCCGTTGTGGTGTCAACAAGACCCTGCACAATCTCAGCAAGTCTGCCATTCTCCTGTGCTCAAATCTAAGTACAAAGGCTAACACACCATTTGCCTTCCTCAGCTGCTGCTGCGCCTGCATGCTTACTTTCAGCGATTTGTGTACAAGAAGACAATATCTCCTTTCCTATTTAAGCGTCGTAAATTTATGCTGGTTCTGATCAATTCAGTTGCAGTTTTCCATTGTTAGGCTAACTTTTCGCTCATTCCATGTTTTCTCGCTACTCCCTTTTATCAATAGTGGGGTCACAATAACTGACCTCCAAGCCATAGATATAGTTTCAGAGTCGATAGAATATGAAAATATGACAATGAATTTACTCTATTTAGACTCCACACTCTAGTTACAGAACGCCTTCGCTGCATTTAGGGTGACTGTAAGTACACTGGTGTTTGATTCGCAGTTGGTGGAATTTATTGTATTTTAATCTCATCAATTTCCAAAACACCATTTCCCTTTTTCTTCCTGGCACTTTAGGAATATTATTTGTCATTTGTGATGACAGAACCAATGTGCATATTTCTTTGGTATGCCATATATTTATCCCACATTATTACATCCACTTTTTATCATTGTATAGGATTTATTTTCAAACATCGGTTCCTTCTCCCTTCGTTTTACTTCAAGAGCATTAACAAGTCATTATTTGCTTCTCTCAAGTTTACTGTCAAGCGAGATTTCGCTCTGCATTAATTCTTTCTTCATCTTGTGCTGACATCTGAACTGCTCCCAGTCTTAATGCCTGCTGCTAATTTCAGCGTCCTCATCAGCCTCCTTCTTGAGTGCAGTGCTATGCTCTCATATCCCTAGTTAGCCATGACATGGCCACATTCCCAGTTTTCTTTGTGTCTGACAGGAGTGAGAAGAAGTTGCAGTTCCTGCAAATGCTTTTTAAGTGCTTGTCATCCCTTTAAATTCTGTTCCATATTTCGTTGTACTCTGCTCGCGCTTCATATTAGTGTCATTTCTTCTATTTCGTTTTCGGAACATAATCTCAGTCAGCTCTATCAATCTCCATCTTTATGAAGACTTCTCTCACTGACGTCTGCACTCTTCCATGAGGGACCGCATACAGATAGATTGTCAATTATTCCTTTTCATATATAAAAATAAAGTTTCGAAATCAAAGTTCACATATTCCCAGACCTGCTGTCTCATTAGAGAGAGAGAGAGAGAGAGAGAGAGAGAGAGAGAGAGAGAGAGAGAGAGAAAGTGATCGCGCGAGTTGACTGATGGTGCTTTGAGCTGAGAGTCGTTCTGCCTCAGGCAAGGCACAGGATTGAGAATGTGGGTATTTCACTCCTCTCTAGCTCGAGGTAAAAGCATGTGTTCGTTACACTCACAACCTAATCTTCCTCATTGTTCTGAAGCCGAGATGAAGTTTGAACTCCTGATAAACAGACACGAGAACCTCTTTCTGTACACATCCCGGAGAACATTACAATGTCGCAGTGTCATCAGAAGAGAGGAAGACCAAATATTCCCACACACTGCGAATCGGCACTTTTCAATTTCACAGAGCCAACGAACCAATCGCTGTGGCTTCTCGAAATGGAAAGGAAACAAAATAAATATCTCAGTCTCATGTTGGTTCATGGAGTGCCGAGGCACCTTTTCCATCTTTAAGAGGCTGGGACGTTGACTCTGATGTTCGTAGATACATTGTTTGATTCGAAGCATTGAAAGTAATGCTGTCACAGATGCCCATGTTGTTGATGCTGAACAAAACTGCCCTGACTGGGAATTGAACCAGGGCCGCAGTGGTAAAAGTGGCAATTCAGAACCACGACACGAACAAGGACGTGTACTGCGGTCAGACGCACGTAGAGTGACAACTCTCCAACGCGTTGGATGCGTTCTTGGAAGAAACAACTGCTTGACTGTCCTCACTCCTTTTTCCATGCCTTTGCCCTATATGCCTTAGCATCACAAATACAGACTGAATGCCTCTGAGGTTTGTGTTGATTTCATCGCAATGAATTGCAGAATTATCCACCACAATGGTGGAATAATTATTTGCTGTTTGTCGACTGAAAACTTTCTGCATCATACACTTAGTCTCCACCCCTTGGTATTTGACCGAGAAGAAACATTTCCTTCAGCCGAACTTGCCTTAACTCTGATTGTTTTGCACTTTTCAATCATGTTTCCTCACAATCTTCGCTTCTCCATTGAGATTTGAATAGGGAGACTGATCGTTTTAAAAAAAATCGTTTGCTGAATACTGCATTGTGTCCTTTTCCTGAGCCTGATGTTCCAGTGATCTCTGGTACATGTCAGGAAAAATTCCTAAATGAGCACTGATCTCACAACAGCAGGATATAAATGGATCGATTGATTGTAAGGTCCTAATTGTGAGATTGGGTCACGTTTGTACAAGAACATTGACTGCAGCTGCACAGACAGAACAACGTCAATGCCAGTGCTTGATTGCCAAACGCCACAGTGAAATTGGAGGATGGAACTACAGCCGGGTTACTGATCATGGGATGGGGAGAAATCTTCGAGAATGGGTGGGTTTGAATCCTGATACATAGAAAGCAGAGATGTGAAAGGGCCTCATCACCTCGACGAATATTTTCATGTTAGAAAAGATTGATTCCATCCTGCATTTGTTAAGCATGTCTTCCTCTCAATGACACGGTAACAAATGACAATCCTGTAAGTCAAATCGGAGGTGATTTTCTGCTGCCACAACGCGGCACGGTGGCACAGTGGTTAGCACTGCTGCCTCACAGCGCCTGAAGACCCGGGTTCAATTCCCGACTCAGGCGACTGACTGTGTGGAGTTTGCACGTTCTCCCCGTGTCTGCGTGGGTTTCCTCCGGGTGCTCCGGTTTCCTCCCACAGTCCAAAGATGTGCGGGTCAGGTGAATTGGCCATGCTAAATTGCCCGTAGTGTTAAGGTAAGGGGTAATGTAGGGGTATGGGTGGGTTTCGCTTCGGCGGGTCGGTGTGGACTTGTTGGGCCGAAGGGCCTGTTTCCACACTGTAAGTCTAATCTAATCTAATCAAAGCGCTAACCACTGCACGATACCGGCACCACATGGAATAGCATGATGCAAAAAACAGTAAAGATAGTTGCAGAGGATATGTTAGGAATAGGACCACATGAACAGTAGGAATACTTGACAGACAGTGAGTGAGACATGCAAGCTCATGGTGGGCTGAATGGTTAACTTCAGTATCTCCAGAGCCGATGGATATTTCATCACTTAATTTGTTGAAAGGGAAGATTGATATACTTCTCCAGAAAATGAAAGCGTCAGGAAATAGCACAGGGAATTGCTGGAATGCATTTCTGCAAAAGAAATGCAGTTTACCATCGGCTACTTTCCAATTTCCTCATTATAGGAAGTGACCACTGCTGTGGAATATCGTATCGTTCCAGTTTTCAGGCGTGGTACAAGAAACTGTGTGGTGCAGCAGAGAAAACTAAACTGGAAATGTGGATGGGGATGAGCTAGTGGATACGGGTTCAGTAGTGACATCAGTGAGTGTGAAGTATTTCTCTGAAAGTATAGAGTCACTTGAAATGCCAGGGATTGAGAGTTCCAAAGTTGCATGGAACAGCTTCTGTTGAGGTGGTATACATCGCATGAGGCTGGGAACTCCAAACTGCACTGCAGCAGCTTCCATTGACACGAAGCAGGGAGCATTGGGACATCAAGCTGGCATTTCCAACTTTTCCTGGAGCAGCTTCTATTTGCATCTGCACAGAGTGAAACAGAGGTAATTGTTTGCTCTCTGAACTTTCTCATTTGACTAAAGCTGCTCTGGGCAGCAAGGGTTTTTTTGCTCATTTCATTTTATTCACCTGTAAACTCGCACAGGTCGTTAAAATACTCTGAAATTTCGAAAATTAGCGGGAAGACGATGTTGTGATTAGGCATTAGTTTATCACCTGTAATGGAGCACAATCAGTAAAGTGAATTTGAACTACATCAGATGAGCGGAGATCCCATTGAATGGCTGAGTAGACATAAAGTGAATGGAAGTTTCATGAGGATGAAAGTTTTTTCGTTACAAAACTTGCCGTTGCACAAAGAGTGGATCATTGGAATGAAGCAGTAAAGGTGGCTACCTTTCCTGGTTATTCAACTTGGTCATGTCCGTCTGCAGAATGCCAACCTTAAGCACGCGCGAGAACAATATCAGAGTGTGGATAGTGCGCTTGATGACGATGCAGAAATGGCAGTTAAGCTTTCCACTTGGTTCAGGAGCAAGACTGGCAGGCTTCAAACTCACATGCCTGCTAATCTACCACATTGTTCCAAAGCCGAAATAAGGATTGAATTATTAACCTGTTGGAGCAGACCTTTCCTACAATTGAATCATGCAAAACTGAGGCCTCTGTCTTCATTCCCCAACACAAATCCACTGCCTCGCAATTGAGTAGAGAGTGTGGTCTTGGAAAAGCACAGCAGGACAGGCAGCATTCGAGGAGCAGGAGAATCGACGTTTCAGGCAGGAGTCCTTCATTTGGAAAGAGGTTTGTGAGCCGAGGCGGTAGAAAGAAAAATAGGAGGAGGCAAGGTATCTGAGTGTGTGATAGCTGGGGGTAATGGTGTTAGATCAGAGAGCAGAGTGGAGTGGATCAGCGAGAAGGAAGATGGACAGATAGGAAAGTTCATGAGAGCGGTGCCAACATGAAACGATTGAACTGGGGTAAGATGTCGGAGTTGAAATGAGAAATATATTGAGGTCTACATTGATGCCGTGTGGTTGAACGGCCCCAATGTGAAAGATGAAGCCTTCTTCCTGCTGGTCAGGTGGTAAAAGCATAGCGATCGTGGATGTCCAGGAATTGTATGTACTTGCCTGAGTGGGAGGGTGAGTTAAAGTGCTCGGCCACAGGCAGTGATGTCGCTTGGTGTGGGTGTCCCAGAGATGTTCTCTGAAACGCTCTCCAATTAGGCATCCTGTCTCTCCAATGTAAAGGTGACTTCATTGTGAGCAACGGATAGAGTAAATGTTATGTGTGGATTTGCAATAAAACTCTGATGGATGTGGAAGAATCATTTTAGTATTTGTATAGAGTCAAAGCGAAGGTGTGGGTGGATTTTGCAAATCCTGTGATGGAATGGGAAGGTGCCTGGAGGGGAGGGTCGTTTGGTGAGTGGCATGGAGCTGACAAGGGAGTCACTGAGGGAATTATCTTCACAGAAAACGGCTGGTGGTGGGGAACGAAATACATGTCTGCTGGTGGAGTCCGTTTGCACGTGCTGGAAATGGTGGAGGATGATTTTATGACAACGGAGATTGGTGGGGTGGCAGGTAATGACCAGGGGGATTCTACCTTTGTCATAGTTGGAGGGGTGGGTCTTGACTGCGGAGTTGCTGGAAGTGGATGAGATGCTCTGGAAGACAGCATTGGCCTCGTTGGTGTAGAAATTGCCTCACCACTGACTCAATTTCTCCTTGACAATTGTCTGACTCTGAACGAGTCACGTCATGACCTTGGTGAGATACCTCCCCAAGTCTGCACACTTGCAGCGTATTAACATCATACTGCTCTTCGACGTCTCTGCTCTTCTGCAGCTCAAACTCTCTTCCATTAATTTGGTCTAAACTATCCTAATGCACTTCCATCCATCCACTCATATTCCCACTCTACTCTGGTCTCACGCCCTCTGCCTCTATGCAAGCCTGTACTTGATGGCTGTAGGGTGTTTTATTGTGACTTATCTGAATGACGTTTTTAGCACCGTCTATTTTCACAACCGTGTGCTGCTGCCTTCGCAGCTTTACCTTTCCACACGAGCTCCCACATGGTGGAAGGGATGAAGTTGTGGACTGTTCACCCAATGATGCAATCCTGAGGTCTTCGAACAAATCTGATGCCAGAGGGAGAATTCACAACAGGGGTTGTTCATCCATCACCGCTCAGCTAATTATCAAAGTTTTCATCTGTTTATTCAAATTTTTTCACTGTCTCCGCTCCATCTATCTTTGTAATGTCCTACAGCACACTCAAGAACAATAAGAGGTGGTCACTAAATGCCAACCCAGTCAGCGAATCCCACATCCAAGATTTCTTTTTAAATCATGCTGTCTCAGATATCTGCATTCCCTCGGACTCCAACCATTTGAGCATGCTTGATATTAACTCTTTTTGTCTATTGCCCGAAATTTCATGTGTGAAAGCCATAAAGCATGAATTCTCTTCATTAAGGAGATCTCATCATGCCGTTAGGAAAGGAGTTACTCACCAAGTGATGAAGAAAAACTGATACGTGTTCAAATCAACGGCAATAACATTGTATCAATACTGCATCGTGCCTTTCATCTAATGGAAACTTCAAAGGTTTTCCTCTGACTGGAGTTTAAGCACATCTTGATAGCAGTCATAAAGCGAGTTATTGCAAAGATGACAAAGTGTTATATCAAATAAATTATCAAACAAGTAGGGTTCAAGTTGTATTTTACATCAGAAATCTCAGTTTGCATCACAAACCTCGGTTGATGGAGTTTGTTCTGCGAGAGATCATCATTGTTATGTCAATATAAAAGCACCACTTTCGCACATGGCTCTGCAGCTCAGTGATTAGAGCTCTAACCTTGTTTGCTAGTGGCCATGAGCTCGAGTCCCACTGGGACTTTGCTGCGTTTTCGCTCATATACTGCAGCAAACATCCGAGCGTGCTTTCTCACTGTTGTTCAGAATTCTTTCTGATGAAAAAACGTGAAGCAATCTGTTTGAGTTTGCAGTTCCACTTCGATGAACATGAGAATAACACGCAGCTGACCCGAACAATGCTCCAGTTTGGCGGGAAGAACAACGTGAGACTGTAGAAGCCGTAGAGCAACGAGGAAACAGTGGCAGAGGAAACGTACGGGTAAGCGATTAATGATTCTGTTCCTTATGTCGCGACTAAACAACTACGAAGTAAACAGGCAGGAGGCTGCAAGGTCACAGAAAGCCAAGCTTCCTCAGGACGTTTACTTTCAGCATGTATCAATTCTTCATGTCTGGGCCTGTCCTTGAATAGCAGCCTACGGCCTGATTACCCCTTTGCTTACGTAAACAGGCTCTGGTTTTAAAGTCTAAAGTGAAGGAAGAAGAAGCCAAATGGTGAAATTTCTCATGAAGTCGGTCTCTCCTGAGGCTTTTGTCACTCTCACCAGGTATGTCTGCATATTTACCTTAATAGGTGAAAATGAGGTTCAGTTCTCTTTCGGGTCATGAACAAATGTAACTGAATCGGACTTCACTCCCATATGTTGTTTCATTTGAGGTTAATGATTTGCAGGGAAAGTCTCACTGAGGTGAAGAATTCAGATGCCAAACTGCGGGCCAAGCACTGCAAACTGGAAATGAGAATGTATGGATGTTTGATGAGTGGAACTGACATCGTGCATTATACTATGCTGTAAAACCACGTGTGTCACGAACATCTTTTTTTTGAAAGGAACTTCTCATCGCAGGTAAACAAAGCTATTATGTTAACAGAAGATGCATTTGCACCAGCTGTGCAATCTGGGTGATTAGCGTTTATGATTCAGCGCTTCCACCATTGTGGTTGGGGTTCATTTCCGAGTCAGGCAATCAGGATTAATTGTTCCTGTCAGGGAAAACAACAGAAGCAGAGCATCTCTGATAGGGATTGCATTTCAGACGCATTAACATGTGACTTGCAATTTTGCTGCAGGGCTGCACAGTGGCTCACAGGTTAGTGCGACTGCCTTACAGAGCCAAAGGCCTACTTTGACTCCAACTGGGTCGACTGTACGTAAGGTGACTAATTCAGAAGCAAATGGAGAGTCATAAGCTAGGTAATTGTTTTGGCAGAGCTATTTCCTGGAGGGTCGGTGTGGATTTGTTGCACTAAATAGAGTATTTCTGAACTTGTGCAGCATGGAAACAGACCCTTCGGTCCAACCATTCCCTGCCGACAAGATATCCCAAACCAATCTTGTCCCACCTGCCAGCACCTGGCCCATACTCCTCCAAATCCTTCGTATTCATATACCCATTCAGATGCCTGTTAAATGCTGCAATTGCACCAGCTTCCACCACTTTCTCTGGTTGCTCTTTCCATACACTACCGCACTCTGTGTGAAAAGGTTGCCCCTTAGGCCTCTTTTTATCCTACCCCTCCCACCCTCAACCTATGCCTTCTAGTTCCGGACTCCCCCACCCCAGGGAGAAGACTTTGCCTGTTTACCCACTCATAATTTTCAGAGAAGGGAGAAAAGTGAGGAATAACAGTCACTTCCCCGTGAGGGATTGATCCATTATGCGCCAACCAACTAAATCACCTGTGACTGATATAGCTCCATCCCCTTACTCTGGTAATGGCATTATATACCATTAGAGTGGGTTTGCCTGTGTTGAACTGGACACAGCATTCTTTCTGAAGACGGACTTTACTGGGATATAAAGACCTGGTAAAACACATGGAGGGATATTCCTGGAATCAGAAGACATCAGGAAGAATGAACAGCGTTTACTTGGAAATAAAAATATTGCCAAGGGATCCACTGAGATCCTGCAGGAGAAAGCCATTAGAAAAGGCAAGACGGGGTTTCATGGGGCAGTGGAGCAGGCAAATAGATCGTGTGGCATGAAACCAGGAATAAGTGATTTGTGTCCATACGGAAATTTTCCAGATGATGTGAATTTGGTAAGAGTAAACAGGAAGAAAATTTCCTCATACAGATGGTTCTACAACTGGAGTTTACAACTTCGAAACCAGTGATGAATGATAAAGAAAGCTTTGGAGCACGCATGTTTTTTTTTCATTCTAATGCTTTTGCAATTGGGAATTATTTCTTTTTTTCAGAGAAAAGTAATTTCAGGCGCGGACAGACACACAAGGAATGAATTTAACGGGGCCAGAGGGTCTGCTCTGTAGGAATGGGATTGTGTTAACTCCACACTCTCTAATTGGTTAACGTTAATTGGAAAGAAATTGTATAATACATACAATTGAATACGACTAAGGGTGAAAATTATTATGAACGGTTTAGCAACTCGATCTAAGTGAACTTCTATTAATTTTAGAAGAACTGAGCTGTTTGTATTAGCTCAGCATTAAAGCGAAGCTGTTTAGCTCAGTCTGCTACATAACTGTTTTACAATACAAAGTGTTACCAATAGTGTGGGATTAATTCTCGCAACGTCTCAGTTTACCATAACGATCCTGATATCCCCACTCACCTAATCTATTAGACAATAGCGAGAATCAAAGGGAAATTATGCCATAGTGAGTTGGAACTGACCTGTTGAGAAATGCAACATTTTTTTCATCTGTTGCGTTGGAAATTTGGCTGCAATCACAGAGGAGGTATTGAGTGAATTTGCTGCTCACATATCTCCCCCAAAAAGATCCAGTGACAAGACTCGAAACATATTCCTGTTTGAATTCTCTAAGCTTCACAGCAATAATTAAAAAAATGTTCGATTCGAGTTTTTCCAACAACATTGAAAATGTCCAATGAGAAAAATATCATTCTTTTTGTATTGTTTTAATAACCTGTATGAGTTTACAACAATTGCAATAACATGAAACGATAGAAGCGTCCTTTCCACAATTTAATACAGTATATGATGAGCGTTTTGAGAAATCGAATCCATATCAAACGACACCCTTGTACCTCTATTGAGAGTTGGATATTCTGCTGGGGAATATTTATTTGTGGTCGTAAGTAACGGAGGCATTTCCCAAGTACAGACCACTCCACAAAATCAGAAGTTAGATCTTTAGCGTGAATGCTGCTTTATTCAACGTTCTATTGCAACACATATATATATATATATATATATATGTATATGTGTGTGTGTGTGTGTGAGTGTCTGTCTGTCTGTGTGTGTGTGTGTGCGCGCGCGGGCGTGTGTGGGTGTGTAAGAATTCAGAATGTCGAAAATTGATGGTCGGCCAAATGAATGTTCTTCCTGTAGAATGTGGGAGGCAAGAGTCACTAGTAATGTCACAGGTATCTGCATCTGTTGGAAGTGCATCCAACCCTAGTTTCTTGATAAGTGTCTAAGGAAACTGGAGCTGGACGTTGGATCATTCGGGAGACTGAGGAGATAATTGAGAGGGGTTTTCGACAGGCTATATCACCTCAGGTACAAGAAAAAGATCGACGGGTTTCATTCAGTAAACGAAGAGGGAACTAGCAGACAGTGTATGCATCCACTGTGGTAGTGCTTCTCGGTTGCAAGCATAGCATACCGTTATTGATACTTTTGAGAGGGAATAACGTAGGAGGGGTAAAACATGTGGTGCAGGTCTCTGGCACAGAGTTTGTTACTTTTGCTCAAAAGAGATGTGGAGACAGGTAGAGAGCATTATTTTTGGAGACTTCATAGTGAAAGAAACAGATTTCAGATTCAGTGGCTGGGGACATACTTATGCTTCGTATGTTGCCTCCCAGCTCCCAGGGTTTGGAATGTCTCGCATCATGTTTGTGCGATTCTTAAGGGAGAGGGGGAGTAGTCCCAAGTCATGGTCCACATATGCAACAACAACATTGTTAAGAAAAGGCATATAAGGCTGAAATTCAGTGAGCCAGAGTGGCATCTTCGATCGAGATCAAACAGAGTTTTCTCTCTGAATTGTTACCTATGACACGTCGTGCAGAGATGAAGAATAGGGAGAGGGCTTTCGAACATAACTCTACCGGGATGATACAGGGGGGCAGGATTTGGATACCTGGAGAATTGGGTCTTTTTTCTGAAGTAGATGGTACCTCTCCAAACATGATGGTTTTCACCTGAACCACAGGAGAACCAATATTCTGGGGGTGGTGAGAGGAGGCGGGGTGATTTGTAAGTGCTCTTCAAGAGGGCTTAAGCGAACTCAACGGCGCAATCGGAACATGAATTGAAGCTCAAGTTTACAGGAGGTTTTGAGTAGTGAGGACATAAATAGGTTTTCAGGTATGCAAGAGTGTCCTGGCAAGGAAGAAGATGGTTCGAAGGGTGCTTACTTCATCGCCAGGAGCATTTGGAATAAGGTAGATGAACTTAGAGCATGGGTTATTAACTGGGAGCTCGACATAGTGGCCATTTCAGAGATATGAATGGAACAGTGAAAGGACTGGGAATTCTTAGTGCCACAGTTTCAATTTTTCAGTAAGAACAAGGAAGGTGGTTAAGGAGGGCGAGGTTTGGCATGATTAGCCAAGGACAGTATTACGGGAGCAAAAAGAATATTTGATGATCACTCTACGGAGTCTACTGTGCTAGAAAAGTCTGATATTAGACTCAGGAAAGGAGAGATCACTGTGAATGGAGTTTTCAATAGCCCACTGAAACATTCCAGAGATGGAGAGAAAAGATTGTAAAGATGATTTTGAATAGGAGTGAAAATAACGGGTAGTTGTTATGGGGAAGTTTAACTTGACCAATAATGATTGGAAAGTTTATAGTTTGAGTAAATCTGATCAGTAAGTTTTTGTCCAATGTGTGCAGGAGGGTTTCCTGACATAGCATATAGTCAGGCCAACAAGAAGCAAAGTCACATTGGAATTGGCACATGGTAATGAACCAAACCATCTGTTCTATGTGGAGGGAAGTGAGCACTTTGGTGATCGGAATAGGTGTTACCTATTCATCAGTGTCACAATTGAAAAAAGGCAATGCTGTCGCGGAGAATATTGTGCTACAACCTATTAGAATACACGAAATTAATGTTCAAAGGGAGTTTGTGTTGGCAATTCCTGAAAGTGTAAAAAAAGATCTGACAGTTGGGCTTGATGGGATGTATCCTTGGATGCTCTGAGAATCGTGGGTGGAGACATTTAACTGTGAACTTTATGTCATTGGCGTCTATGTGATTAGTGCGAGAAGACTCAAAATGAGTAAATATTGAATCCTTCTCCAAGAAGAGGAGGAGAGAAAACTTTGATAATTGCACAACAGTGAGCCTTAGTTTCATTGTAGATAAAGTTTTGGAAAAAGTTATGAGAGATAGGATTTATGATCATCTAATAAGGAAAAAGTTGTTCCGGTACAGTCAATTCTATTTTATGAAGAGTAGTTTGTGCTTCACGAATCTGATTGAGCTCTTTGAGAATTTGAGCTATGAGATGGATGAGGGTGAACCGATTAAAATGGTGGATATAGTTGTCAGTAAGGCATTGATAATATTCGCCACGGTAGGCTATTGCGTAAAATACATAGGCATATGATTGATGGTTTTTTTTTATTGTTTTGGATCAGAAAGTGGCAAACTGAAAGAAGACAGAATGGGTGCTTGATGGGAAATGTTCGTCCTGGATTTCAGAAACTAGTGGTGTAGCAGAAGGATTTTTTTTTCGGTCCACTGCTGTTTGTCATTTTTATAAATAACCTCGATTAGGGCATGGAATAATGGGTCACTAAATTTCCCGATGACACGAAGCTCAATAGAGTTGTCAACAGTGCCAAATGTTTCTGCAGGTTGCAGTAGGACATGAACAACCTGCATAGCTGAGCTCAGAGGTGTCAAATGGAAATTAAAGTGGGAAAATATGAGGTCATTCACTTTGGAAGGAGCAACAAGAAGAAAGAGTTCTGGGCTCAAAGTAATATTCTTGGAAGTTAAGATGAGCAGAGAGACTCGGTGCTACTGTGCAAAAAATCTGCAAATTACCACCCGTGTTGACAGGTTTGTTTGGAAGGAGCACGGAATGTTTGATTTATTGGGATATAGATTGAGTTTCAGAGCCATGAGGTCATGTTGCACTCCAGAAATTCTCTGGTGGCAGCAATTGTGGAATTGCATACAGTTCAGATCGCCACATCATCGGACGGATGTGCAATCATTGGCAAGGGTGCAGAGGAGATTAACTACGGTGCTGACTTTTTTGGAGGACAAGTCTGACGAGGAGAGACTGCGGGAACTCGGGCTGTTTATGACAGAGAGAAGACGTTTGAGAGATGATTTAATAGAGACATACAAGATGATCAGATGCTTTCTTAAGGTGGACAGTGAAGGACTTTTTTTGACAAATGGTGATGGTCGGCACAAGGGCACACAGCTTTAAATTGCGGCTGATAGATGACGAGGCATGTTCTATTCTCAGTGAGGAGAAGAGGTGCAGAACGCCTAGGATTCAACAGTCGGAGATGCACTAACTTTTAGGGCTTTTCAATGATCGGGGATAATCTTTTGAGTCATAATTATAAAATGTCGTTCGGTTTGACATTTGATTAGGATCGCGTAGGGTGTAACATCAAGGGCCAAAGAGCCTTTGTTGTACAGTAATATTCGGTCCTCGAGCTGTTCTCAGCCTGATGTTGCAATCATCCTGGCCAATATCTGTGAAATGAGCGCCTGGCGTGGATCAATCTCTCAACTTCGGCAGCTCAGACACCTCCAGTCTGCTATAGAAGCACGGCAATCTGATCAATTTCCCCAATGGAGCTGACATCAGAGGATGTTCAACGGCTCCTGTTCTTGCCACTGAGGTCAGAAATTCAATTACTCAATTTTTTGCTGTGGATCTGAATTGAAACACACATCAGAGGTGATTGTACTGATTATTGATCATCCATTATGTCCCATCAGGTTCAGGAAAAGGACAGAGAAAAACGCGGTGAAAAAAGATGTTATTGAATATAATTCTGGATCAGTGGTGCTGGAAGAGCACAGCAGTTCAGGCAGCATCTGGGGAGCAGCGAAATCGACGTTTCGGGCAAAAGCACTTCATCAGGAATAAAGGCAGAGAGCCTGAAGCGTGGAGAGATAAGCTAGAGGATGGCGGGGGCGGGGTGGGGAGGGGGGATGGAACGGCATAGAGTACAATAGGTGAATGGGGGAGGGGTTACTGATTATAAGTTTACCGTGGCTTCCTGCGCTGATCACGGGCAATTTTTGGTCACTACTGTACTGGGATTTCCTTCCATCAGTTTCAATTCGTCACAGAATTCGATTCACTGACACTGCACCAAGTTCCTTTGGAAAGTTCATATGATACATTGACCAACATTGCACACAACGTCAATAATCTTCAGCATTATGACATCCAAGAGCACGTGGCATGGTTTGTATAAATACTATACAAAGCGCAATGCTATGCAAGATCTAATTGAATTCCAGTTTAGATTAGATTACATTCCCTACAGTGTTGAAACAGGCCCTTCAGCCCAACCCACCCAGACCCATTTCTCTTTGACAGATGCACCGAACACTACGGGAAATTTAGCATGACCAATTGAAATGACCTGCATATCTTAGTATTGAGGGAGGAAACCGGAGTACCCAAAGCAAACCCACGCAGTCACAGGGAGAACGTGCAAAATCTACACAGTCAGTTGCCCAAGACTGTGAGGCAGCAATGCTAATGAATGAACCACTATGCCACCACAGTGCAAAGTAGCAAGAATCCAGAGTAACATTCAAAATGTCAGATATTCATATTCATTACCTTGGTCAGAATTCCAGCCTTGCAAGGGCGAGTCTGCCCCTGAATCCCCAGAATCCACGGGGACGCCTGTTCCATTGGTCCACCTGGAAGCCTCTGTTCAGCCTGACAAAGCAATCAGAAATCTCTACTTTCTGATCTGAAGCTGCGACAGGATTTGTCTAATCCAGCTGAGAGGACAGCGAGGTACACGTGAGACCTTAATATTTCTTGATGTAGATTCAGATTGCCGTCATTATGTTAGTGTTTAAAGACCTGGGCCAGAAACAGCCCAGTCAGGACGGAAGATGAGGAGGCCATTCTTCACGCCGCTCCTGCCCCGCCCCGCCATTCGATATCATCATGGCTGAGCCAGTATGTTAATGTTCTTTTCAGCCTATCAACGTCATCGTGTTTCCTACAGGCTAACAGATATAATAATCGAGCTCTATCTTCAACAGACATCGAAATTGTTCATTTGTGCGAATAAAGAAGGTCCGCTTCAAGGCATTTGGGTTCCTGCTCCAATATTGCAGGCTTTGAAATGGAGCATCCGAGTCTGGTCTGATCACATATCAAACCAAGAACTAAACCACGATTCTGCTGAGACGCATATCGATGATCTTGGATTGTCAACTTCAGCAATCACGAGGAAATCCAACGGGCTTTCTCTTGCGCCACAGAGCAGCGCAAGCAGGCCTTTTTAAGCACGCAGGGTTGCCTTTGCCTCGGGACTCCCATCTCACGTAGGTCTGCCTTCGTCACACTTTCCAGTACCAGGTGCTTATCCAAGTGTGCTCTGGCTATTCAAGTGTTTGTCTCCACACTGCTGAAATATTCTACTGACATGTAGCTATGCCACACTTTCAGATAGTGAAGTCCAGACAAATTCCACTGTCTGTTTGAAATTATTTATTCTAAATTTCCGCTTGATCGCTTGTCTCTTGCTTTTAATCTATGCTACTGCGTATTATTACTTCCCAAAGCATGCTTATTTCTGTCACACATATCTCTCTTCTTCATAATATGTTCACCTTAATCAGTTTCTCACACAGCCTTCTCTGCACTTGGACAAACAGCCCCAGGCTGGCTCGTCTACCGTTGCAGTGGAAATATTCCAGCCCTTTGTCATTCTTATCATCTCCTCAGAACATCTTCTCCTGGAATCAGACGCTTCCTGCAACCTTCAATGGAAAAACGTTCTCTGAAGAAAGACAAAATGCCTCAACAAAACTCAACAGCTCTTTTACTTCTATAGACAGAAAGGAGAGTTAATGTTTCGAGTCCAATGATCCGTTTTTGAAACTAATGGGACGTGCGGGTGAGAAAAGAATGTGAAAGAAGACGGACGGGTCTGAAATGAGTGTACTCGATGCTGGGTCCTGAAGACTGCATAGTCTGTCAGTAGAAAATGAGGCGCCGTTCTACCAGCTTGTTCTGTGCCTTGAAGGAGCACAGCAGCAGACCAGAGTCTGAAATAGTGCCTTGCGAACACCGTGTAATATTGAAGTCACAGGAGACTGGAAGATCAAGATAATTTTTGTTGATTCCATACAGAACGTCGGTGATCTCAGCTTTGTCACTGACTCTGTTTTTCTCTCCCCATTGTGCAGTGATAAAATTCAGAGGAGGAAATACAGTTGCCTGGATTGAAAGTAGTGCCGACAAATCACTAAAAACAGTGTCTGGAAAGTTACACAGTGAGGAGATTTATGGAAACCCAGCAGGTCCTCTTGCTTAAACATTAGAACGTTACAGTGCAGTTGGCCCTTCGGTCCTCGATCTTGCACTGACCTGTGAAAAAAATGTGATGCCCATCTAACCTTCATCGTTACATTATTACCCATATATATGTTTCATTCACATGCAGTAATTCTACGACTGTTGTAGGCAGGCTGATCCACTCCGGTACTACTCTCTGTGTGAAGACATTAGCACAGTTATCTGTCCTAAATCAATCGGCATTCAATTTAATGCTGTAGCTCCTCGTGTTGGCCTTCGCTATCTGAGGAAAGAGGCTCTCACTCTTCACTCTATTTGACCTTCTGATAATCATATAAATCTTGATTAAGTCACCTGCCAACCTTCTTCTCTCCGACGAAAACAACCTCAGTCCCCTCAGACTTTGCTCGTAAGACTTTCGATTCACACCTGTCACCATTCGAGTAAACCTCCTTTGAAACCTTTCCAGAGATTTCACATTTTTCCAAAATTCAGTGACCAGAGTTGCATGCAATACTTGGTGGTGCCCTACCAGGTGGTAAAGCCGCAACTTCTGTGATTTTATGGAATGGTGTTGTCTGGGCAATTGTTGGGATGCAAGGAATACTGGTCCAGAGGGTCGCGACAGAAAACGTCCTGCATTTTGCTGGCAACTTGTGCAGTTCAGTGGAATGGAATATTTGTGAAAGTGGAAAAGAATGTATACCTTCCATCGCTTCCTGTCACGAGTGAGCATATCCAAGTCACATTCAGACATTCAGAAATATTTCCTCATCTTTAAAAGGTGTGCACACTTTCAGTTTGCCATGCGACAGTTTTGTAAATTAATTCAGTACTGACAGGATTACCGTTTAAAGCTGTGTGACAGATGTTGCAAACGACCATACCAGACAAAATGAGGTGCCACGTGAAAAACAAATGTGCTTCATTCAGGAAAGATAAAATAGAATTGTTCATAGAGAATTGTTCATAGAAAACTGTTGTGAACTGTCTGCTGTTTTTTTTTAGATGGGAGAAGAAAACGTCCGCATGAGCACCATTCTCATGCTGACACTGTTCTCCAGGATCTGCAGCCCTCACTTTCACCTGCGGGAAAGGGAACAGAGTCATCATTAACAATTGTGTTTTGAACTGGAAGAATTTTTCATGCGAAGTTTGATTGAACGTTGGGATGTGGAAGTTCTGGATAGATTAGTTGAGCCCAACAGCATTCTATGATTGATCAGAGCCCCCAGCACGCCCATGAGTTTCTCTGATTCGTTGGAGCACCAATGCCTACAGCTTGGTCATGTAGAACTACCTCTTCTACGCTGTTGGGCATTATACATCATCAGTTCGGATGGGTCCTGCAGCATGAACAGGGTTAACATGATTGGAGAGCATGCTTGCGGCGAGTGATCATTGGAACGAAATGTTGTCGTCTTCAATCGATAGTTGGTGAGTGAGGGCGAAAGGGGAGGGAAGCACCATGTGCTAGAGCCCAGTTAGAGGTTTCATGTTTGATCATTATATGACTCTGGACCCAAACACAGAGGCTCTGGGCTCGCCAATTAATCCAAAGAGAGTCTGAGTCTTCTTGCCAGAAACAGACCCCAGTCAGCCGCCGCTATTCCTGGTTCAGTTTTATCTTGTTTTAATTTATCAGGTCACTGTTGGTTTATCTATCTTTAGTGTGAACAGAGATGAAAATAAATGATATTGTTTGAAATCATTGTTGTGGTCCAGGAGGATGTGGCGTTATTGGGAGACGGTTGGCTGTGTATTAGTGATTTGGATTGATGGGAAAGTGTACCCCATGAACACCTCTGTCCCTTACCTTGCAGTAAATGTTTCAGATACGAAAATATTGGACATCCGTGTCCTTTTTTTGGAACAAAAACCTGCTTTGAAAGGTGGTGAAGATTGGACTGAAGCAGTGACAGTGATTATCTTTGTTGCTTTTTCAATTCGTGCACATCACTGCTATTAATCATGTCCGTGCTAACATCACGGCTCTTACACAGCGGTCCCTGCGTTGGACCAGTGGCGCCATGGATAACGCGCCTAACTACGGAGCAAGAAACTGTAGGTTCGAGTTCTACCTGGCTCGAGGGAAATGCAGGCATTTATTACCCGTTTGGAAACTGATTTCTCTTCAGCCGAAATAAGTGTGAGTTCTTAATCTGCAGGAATAAGAATGCCTTCATTAAATGTCCACGAGAACCTGAGGGTCAATGTTCCAGCGTCATCACAGGAGGGAAGCCGAATAGTCGCACACATTGGTCATGGGTACCTTTCCATTCCGCAAAGCCACGGATCGCATCACTGTTGCTCGCGGGAATGCTCGGCTTTGAGCATTTTTTTTGCAACTCCTTGGCCCATGCAATCAGAGAAGAATGGAAAGTTCAATGTCCAACTCATCTTTTTAGAGAGTGAGTTCCAGAGTCTACCACATGCAGACTGATAAAGTTTTCCGACAAATCTATTCAAAGCTTTCTGCATCTTGTCTGAAATCTACAAACCCTGGTGGTCGATCAAGAGCAAATATTTCCTTCAATCTGTAATTCCATGCTCCTCATTATTTCGAACACGTCAATCATGTCTCCTCACAATCATCTCTGCTCTGAGAAAAATAACTCCCGTTTTGCCTAGGCCAGACCACTAAAAGCATTCTTATGCAGGAAATTCAGAGTGTTACGTCGCTGTTTGTTTTGGTGAGTGTGTAGTAAGATTTACTTAGAATACTTTAGCTAGGTTGACTACCAGTTTTTAAAACAGTGAGAAAATTATTCACAAAACTAAAACTAAGGAATGAAACACAATGAATAGAATATAAAATACCCACAGATCTTAGCTATCTAAAGTAGACTTACTTATGCTTTTCAAAAAAATACACGACAGTCCTGAAAATTAAGCCCCATAAACACAGAATACAAATGAAACTGGTTTACAGGTCGATATTAGAGGGGCAGAAGATGAGAGACATTCACATCACTGGCACATTGAAAACCTTCGTGTAATTATGTGTGGCTGATACTTTGGCAATGGTTAACAAAATATTTAGGCTGCCAAATAAATTTTGAAATTCTTGTGTTCGCTGACGTTTCTTGCCTGTTTTTAGCAATTCGGTGAGTTGAGCAGTCCCACTTCTAACAGTCAGCACAAACTCTCAGAAAAACGTCACTCAATCTGGTAAACCGTCGTACTGTTCTTTTCGTCAATAATGTATAAAAATACCCCATAACTTTCGTTTTCACATCCCGTGGGGCTATTTGTCCGTGTTCAACGAGATAGCCCAGGAAGGTGACTTTGGTTTTGGCAGATATACCTTCAGTTAGGTTTACAAATCAGTTTGACTTCCGTATTCGATCAAACAAGCCCGAGAAGTTCTGTAAATGTTCAATCCATGAGAGACTGAATGTCCCAGGCACACCACACATCAAACTGTTGTGTATCCAGCAATTACCTTGTCCGTTAACCTCTGAAATACGAGTGAATTTCTTTGCACAAACGGCATTACTTTAAATTTCTGCCATCCAGTTGGCGTTACAAAATTGCCTTTGATCTTTCCGACAAAGTTTACTGTCAGTAACCTTTGAGGAAGTCCAACTTGGAAATGTAAGTTGCTCTTCCAATCTCTTCCACATAGCCCTCCAATTGCAGATGCGTAGATGCACCAGTCTTTCTAACAACATTGACTTTGTGATAGTCCACACATAACTTTTGGGTCTTACCTGACTTTGGCACCATGATGATGGGTGAACTCCATTCATTGAAACTCACTTTGGTTATGCCATCTTGGAACATACGTGACATCTCCTTATAAACTTGCACCAACTTTCTAGGGTTATGCCTGCAAGGATGTTACAAAATCAGAACAGCAACTCCTATATTGACACAATCTACAAATAGGTTATTAATTCCCAGTTTATTTCAGCATGCAACTCTTACGATTTTCTTCTGGAAGAGAACTGAATAACTTTACCAATATTGGACAACTTTTGCATTGTCCAATTTTATAGCAGGAACGTCCAATGCAGAATTCGCTGAAATTGGTTCTTCCCAGTGTGTTGTATTCAATAACACATTCTCCCCTTGCGTTCGTTCTCTGCCAAAATACCATTAGCGCATATTCCCATCACACGTTCTGTGAGATTCCTTCATGCCAGGAGTTCCTATCAAGTAGCTAACCTCACTCGATTTCCTCTTAATTTGATAAGGTCTTCTAGACCTTGCTTTA
This sequence comes from Hemiscyllium ocellatum, assembly GCF_020745735.1. NCBI lineage: Eukaryota > Metazoa > Chordata > Chondrichthyes > Orectolobiformes > Hemiscylliidae > Hemiscyllium > Hemiscyllium ocellatum. The sequence continues at coordinate 5,505,096 of NC_083438.1, forward strand.
AAGTTTCACCAATTAATGAAATTTAAATAAATACATTGTTCCCAGTGGCAAAATTCTGATTTTTTTTTGTTTCTCATACACTTCCTGCTTCACCATTTGCTGCGATAATTTTAAGTGCTGTCTCGACAACTCCCCAACATTATTTAGTCCAATTCTAAAATTTGACACATCGTTCAAATGCGTGGTCTCTGTAATCTGACTTATTAATATTTCCTTATTAAATTGTAATGGTCCGTTTTCTTTATGCCCCATATTGGTCTCAGATGATCTTAGTTTTGTGGATTCTTTCGATATATCTCAGATCGCAAACAGCACTGAAGCAACTCCCTTATGGAAATAATCTGGCTACTCCGAACCAAAAAACCTCAACACAGTCATTAATAATTGATGTCGCCTTTCCAGTCTACCATGTGATTCTGAATGGTATACAGTGGATTTGATTCGTTTTAATCCGAAGCTATCTATATACTCCCTGGAAAGTTGGATGTGAAGTTTGACCCTTGATCTATCTCTGATAGTAGTCATTATTTACTTTTTTTGAAAAAAAGTTGTAATTTTTCCTCAATCCTTTTAGCTGTCATCTTGCAGAATTGAACAGCATTTGGAAATCTCGTCAATACATCCATTTATGTTAATTAATACTTATTCCCATCTTTTATTGGACGTAGGGAACCTACACAATGCATCAAGACAATTAAGACAGATTCCTTGATCGCTGCAGCAGGTATTAAAGGTGCAGGCTTTTTTATTTCCCATGGTTTGAAATGTATGACACGTCAGGCAAAATTCAATTACATTCATCTGCAATCCAGGCCAGTAAAAATGTCTTTGTATTTTAGCCTCCGTTTTCCTCACACCTAAATGACATCCAATTTTTTGGCACATGTGGCACTCGCAGCACCACTTTTCTGTACCCTACTGGAAAAAAAAATTCTGCCCATTTCTCACATGCTTGAATATATGTTGGTCTCCATTTCCTCCTTAACATATCATTTGCTATGTAATATCACACAGGGGTGCATTCACTCTCCTTCCGAATATATGTCTTCTGATCCAAGTGTTTTAATTTTTCATCTTTCTGCTGTATAGCAGTAGCATAGCTGAGCTGAATATACTTGCATTTTTAACGTTTGTCCCCTGCTGTGTCCCACTTACTTGATATTAAAAACATTGTAATCTTGATGCATTGTGTAGATTCCCTACATTCAATAAAAGATGGGAATGAGTACTAATTAACATAAATGGATGCAATCATTTTTCAGCTACCTAATCCGTGCCTTTTGATTTCTCCTGCTTTCGATTGTGACTCTGTGATCGCGGAAAGACACAATCTGGGAAAATTCCTTTATCAACGTCCTGCACTGCTACTCTTGCCTGCAGCTCGACTGACTTTTCAACTGGAGTATGGAGCAGGCTAACCGGTGATTGAGCTATATCATTTGCAAGCACAAATTGTATTCTTGGAGCTGAGAGTTTGTCCAGAACTCCCACTACAAATTCCCCACTCTTTTCTGCTCACTCTAGCTTCACTGTACATCACTGAGCAATGTTTCGTCCCACCATGAATTCCTGTACACATAGTTCTTCAGGAGTACATATTTCCCCATCCTTCTGCATCACAGACTGAGACGATCCTGTGTCCCTAAATACTGTTACCTGTCTATTTGCTCCTCCTTGCCAAGGTAAATAACCTTTAACTTTGCAGGTATATTTTTCAAGCAGACATGGCACTTCCCCCTTACCAACCTCTGATCGGTTTGTGCACTCTGATGAAGCTTTCCAGCCTCCACTGTGCTTTCTATTACCATGCCAACAAAACATCCAGGCTTGTTTTGTTTTCCTGCATTTGATTTTACAGTGCTTTCCAAGGTTCTCCAATACTGATTTCATGTGGCCTACTTTATTGCAATGAAAACCTCAGATCTTGTTCCCTTCAAGGTTTTCCTATATATCCTGTGATAAGTTATCCTCATGATCTTCACAGAGATTTAACTTTCCCTTTCCACGTGAGGATTTCTCTTTCCCCAATTTCTATCCCTCAGGCTTAAAATGATTCTGGAAGCCCATCCTTGTTTTATGGATCAGTTCATTACAATCAGCCATTTCAGCTGCTCTCTTTGTCGTTTTAACAATATGCTCTTCCAGTGTCATCTTATCTTCAGCATTTATCTCCAGCGTTTTAATGTGAATTCCTTTAGTAATTGCCAATTTCTGAAGTTCAATCTCTGTCTCCCTTTCTCTCTACTCTTCTGCTCTCTCTTCTTCGAATCGGACCTGAAACTGTTTGAAATCTGGTCTCTTTTCCTTTTCTCTCGCGTCTAACTCAATCCGCTTCGTATTCAATTAACATTTAAACATCTCTGCAAATTCTCATGAATTTTCCAGCTGGGTGAAATGCTGACCTACTGCGGGGAGTGACCTCTCCTTTTCTCACAGAAAGAGGCAAATACAACCCCAGCATTTTTGCTTATTCCAGAAGCCTGGCCTAAATCAGTTTTTTGTAAAAATGCAAACTTTTCATCGTCCATAGTCAAACAACCCTTTGTACCTAAATGAGACATGCTTTCTCAAGAACTGTCCACGACAATCCAAATCAACACCCGAAATGAAGACGCAGGCACATATCGGTTGCTCTTTTAATCCATAAACTATCTTCCAATTTGTTATGAGCTAGGCTAAATCATTCAAAAAGTTATTAAGCAGACAACCCAGATCGTAACATTATATTCTTTTTCGTTAAGTGTACAGTGATAATTACCCAATTAGCTAATTATAAAAATTCACAAAATCACGGATAGAAAAATAAAAAAAATATCTAGAATACCCACAGAACTTAGTCCTTCCAAAATAGACTGAATTATGTCGTTCTGAAAGTACACAACATTCGGAAAAAAAGCACCTTAAACACAGTGAAAATGAAACAGGAGCTTACTGTTAAAAATTAGAACGGCAGAAGGAGAGATGTTATTAAGTAGTGCACCACTGTTGCAGGATCTAAAAACTGGAATTCAGCATTCCAGAATGACGACTCTTTTACCATTATACAGTTCATTTCTAAAACATAGATTCTTTGGCCTCAAGCCTCAGCTGTTGATGGAGAAAAAAAAAGTCCTCACAGCGAAGAATTACATCAATATAACACTTCATCTGATTCTGAGCCTGAACTGATTTACAATGCCTTTGATTAAAAAAAAGTCAAGACGCATAATCCTTGAGGAAAAGTACAGCTTGTTGTTTTTGTAAAAGAGAGCATCTTTGTGACAGCGCAGTCTGTCCAAACAATCTTCATAACTGAAATTCTACGAACAGACAATATCCTGGTAAATCTGGTCTGCACAGTTTCCAGTGCTGTCACATCCCTGCCATAATGATAATTGCAGAAAGACACTCAATACTCCATCTAGAACCGATTGAGTAAATGAACTTAACAACTTAGAAATGCACAGAAACTGCACTTTTTCAATAATGTGACTTTTACACAATACTGCGCCGCGGAGAAAGTGAGAACTGCAGATGCCAGAACTCAGAGTCAATAGTGTGGCGATGGAAAACACAGTTGCTCAGGCAGCAGGCGAGGAGCGGGAGAATTGCAGTTTCGGACATAAACACCTCATCAGGAATGAGGTTTGTTGCCGTGGGGATTGAGAGATAAATGGGTGGTTTGGGACTTTGGGGGCGTGTTAGCTGAGAAAGTGATGAGCAGATAAAGGTGGAAAATAAGATACGAGTTCTGACGGGTGGTGGAGCGGGTAGGTTGGCAAGGTGATGTGCAGGACATAAGGGCAATGCTGAGTAGGAGTCATGAAACTAGAATAATGTGAGCGAAGGGTGATTGAGGAAACTGGTGATCCCATGTGGCATCAAGGTCCCAAGCGGAAGATGACGCCTTCTTCTTTCAGGCGTCAGGTGTTTAGAGAATGTCAATGAAGGAGGCGCAGGACCTGCATGTGCTTGGCAGATTGGGAGGGAGAGAATGATTTACATCAGTGATGAGCTTCCAACTGCATATCCAAACTATCATTAAGAACATGTTGTTACATCTCAGGAACAGTATCTGACACTACCCCCATCTAAGTAGAAGGCGAGGATTGCAGATGCGAAAGATTGTAGTCAGGATGGATAGCGATAGAAAGCACAGTGGTTAGGCAACATCCGAGGACCAGGAATGTCAATGTTTCGAACATACCTAGCGAAGAACTTATGCTCGAAAATCGATTTTCCTACTCCATGGATGCAGCCTTACCAGGGGTACTTTTCAAGATCCGCGCATTTAACTCGACATCACCTCCACTCAACTGCTATAGAAAATTAAGATGCACCTGTCACCACTCAGTTGGTTCTTCTGCCGCATGCAAGAAAAACTGCAACATTCTTTTCCCCATAAATATCAGGTCATTCAGATCACTAAAGAACAGAAAACTGCAGAGGCTGATTATCTAAGGGAAAAAAAAATGTTGTAGAATTCCGCATTCTCTCAGTGCAACTGAATGTTTGAATATAAAGTTGATAAAGGAAAAGAGAAATCTTCAGTTTAATAACTGCTACATTCTGTTTCTCAAAGGAAAAACGAGTTTCATCAACTGGAATGTTTCAATCAGGCAATGCATGCTCACCCTGTCAGGTTCTGAGAGGAATGGTGGAATAGATATTGGCTTCGCCATTGCTGAACAGATGAAAAATATTAATTTGACTTCCGAAACAGTTGATGCTCCTGCAGAAAAGTCAATGTGACTCATATCCCAGCACAGCCATTTCGGTGTGTATTTCAGTGTCCAGCAATATCACATTTAATTGTTAAAACCAAAGACTGAGCTTAACCAATGCCTGTTGGAAATCAACCATCATTCTGTCACTCTCTATACGTTGTTTAGTGTGTCTCAGTGCCTGTCACCTAAATCCTGTGCCCTCTAGTTTTGAACTTCAACATATTGTGCAAATGATTTAGGCCAGTTGTCGATCCATGCCCCTCATGATTTCATAAACGATGAGAACGTGACACACTGGCTGGAACATTCCAGCGAAAAAGACCCCGCTGACCCCATCTCCATGCTTATCTGAAGCCCTCGGCTCCCCGCAACATCCTTGTAAAGCATGTGTGCACAGTTTCAATTTTCACAAAATCCTTCCTGTAGAAGTTGACCATAATTTAAACAGTATTCTAAATGTGATCTCACCAATGCTCCATATCGCCACAACATGACCTTCCAACTTGGATAATCGACTTTCTGACTAATAACGAAAAGCGTGCCAAGTGCTTTCTTCACCACATTGTCTCCTTGTGGCACCACTTCATCTGCTTTTATAAATTGTGCCTTGACTGATAAAGTTGTGATTGTCACTATGTTCTGCTGCCTTCACGGATATGTTGACCAACATGCAAAGTCTCTTTGTTCCTGTGGGTTTCCTCGCGTCCTGTCAATCACTGAGTAATCAGTTGATGTGTTACTTCCAATGTGCATCACCTCATGTTTTTCACGGTTAGTTTCAACGTCGCCTCTCTGAATGTGACATTTGATAAATCCATTTCTGTCCTCCTCCATCCTAAAAGGATTTTCCTCACTATTAACCACTTTGCTAATATTCGTATCATCGACAACTCTGCTTATCATTTCCTCCTAACGTGTTCTACATCCTTTACACACATTCACAAACGACATGGGACCCAGCATTCATCCTTGTGTTACATCATTGAATACCAGTTCCAGTCACAAGAAACAGCTTTCGATCACCATCCTGTGTCTCTACCACCACCAATTATGTTTGTGTCCAACTGCCAGGGAACCTAAAATCCCTTTTCACTTGTATCCTCCTACCAATCTTCAGAGTGGTGTCGTGTTGAAGGCTATGTTGGAATCCACACAAATAACATCAACTTCACTACCCTCGTTCAAAAAAAACCCTGATCACTTGCCAATAAATTGTATTTAATCCAATCTGTTAGGTATGACATTCTGTAACAAAACCGTGATGACTCTCCCTGATGAAACCTTGCCTGGTGATGTGGCAGTTAACTCTTTCCTTCAAGGTTTGCTCCAAAAGGTTCCCTTGAATTGATGTGAGACTCACTGCTGTGTGATTCTCTGGTTTATCTCTCCCAATCTTGCGTTAGTCCAGTCCACTACAAACCCAAAGATGAAAGTAAATCATTGCTCAGAACACCTGCAATTTCCTCCCTTGTCACAGAGAGCAACATAAGATACAAGTTCATCCTGAATTGGGAATATGCCCACTTCAATCCGGAAAACCGCGAACACTTCCTCAGTCGCTACGTCAAACTGCTTAAGAACCTTTCCATCCCTCCTCCTGCATTCTGCCCGTATATCTTACCACAAGAGGACTGTTTGCTCGCTGAACAAGTAAAGTGATTCAGTCAGTTATTTCATTTGCAGACACGACTGTACTGTCACTCTGGAGGATGATCATTCAGATATTTTAGCTTGAAAACGCTGTATTAAGCATTCGTGGTTATAAAATATTTTGCTTTGATAGCCACAGGCTATTACAGTGAGAAATGGTTTGAATGTTCTCCAACTGAAAAACATTTACTTAATTCCAACTCCTGTGCTCATTTCTATCTTTTCACATCTGATATGACGGAGATGTTACTCTCTTGTTGTTTATCATATCCAGAACAGACACTTACCAAGAAACTAGAGTTGGATGCACTTCCCACAGATGCAGATACTTGGGACATTACTAGTGACTCTTGCCTCCCACATTCTACAGGAAGAACATTCATTTGGCTGACCATCAATTCCCAACGTTCTGAATTCTTACACCGACACACACACACACACACACACACACACACACACACACACACACACAAACACGTTGAATAAAGCAGCATTCACTCTAAAGATCTAACTTCTGATTTTGTGGAGTGGCCTACCCTTGGGAAATGCCTCCGTTACATACGACCACACAGAAATATTCCCGAGGAGAATATCCAACTCTTAATAGAGATACAGGGGTGATGTTTGAGACGGATTCGATTTCTCAAACCGCTCATCATACACTGTGTTAAATTGTGAAAAGGACGCTTATATCGTTTCATGTTATTGCAATTGCTTTAAACTCATACAGGTTATTAAAACAAGACAAAAAGAATGATATTTATCTCTTTGGATATTTTCACTGTTGTTGGAAAAATTCGAATCGAAATGGTATATTTTTTTTAAATTACTACTGTGAAACTTAGAGAATTCAAACAGGAATATGTTTCGAGTCTTGTCACGGGATATTTTTGGGTGAGATAAGTGAGCAGCAAATTCACTCAATACCTCCTCTGTGATTGCAGCCAAATGTCCAATGCAACAGATGAAAAAAATTGTGTGTTTCTCAGCAGGTCAGTTCCACCTCACTATGGCATAATATCCCTTTGATTCTCGCCATCGTCGAATAGATTAGGTGAGTGGGGATATCAGGATCGTAATGGTAAAATGAGACGTTGCGAGAATTGATCCCACAATATTGGGAACACTCTGTATCATAAAACAGTTATGCAGCAGACTGAGCTAAGCAGCTTCCCTTTAATGCTGAGCTAAATCAAATAGCTCAGTTCTTTAAAAATTTATAGAAGGTCACTTAGATCGAGCCGCTAAACCGTTCGTAATAATTTTCACATTTAGTCATATTCAGTTATATGTATTATACAATTACTTTCCAATTAACATTAAACAATTAGAGAGTGTGTACTTAACACAACCCCATCCATACAGAGCAGACCCTCTGTCCCCGTTAAATTCATTCCTTGTGTGTCTGTATGCGCCTGAAATTACTTTTCTCTGAAAAAAGAAATAAGTCCCAATTTCAAAAACATTACAATGAAAAAAAAAGCCATGCTCCAAACCTTTCTTTATCATTCATCACTGGTTTCGAAGTTGTAAACTCCAGTTTTAGAGCCAACTGTATGAGGAAATTTTCTTTCTGTTTACTCTCACCAAATTCACATCATCTGGAAAATTTCCGTATGGACACAAATCACTTTTTCCTGGTTTCAGGCCACGCGATCTATTTGTCTGCTCCACCTCCCCATGAAACCCCGACTTGTCTTTTCTAATGGCTTTATCCCATAGGATCTCAGTGGATTCCTTTGCAATGTTTTTATTTTTCAAGTAAACGCTGTTCATTCTTCCTGACGTCTTCTGATTTCAGGCATATCCCTTCATGTGTTTTGCCAGGTCTTTATATCCCAGTAAAGTCCGTCATCAGAAAGAATGCTTTGTCCAGTTCAACACAGGCAAACCCATTCTAATGGTGTATAATGCCATTACCTGTGTAGGGAGGATGGAGCTATTTCAGTCACAGGTGATTCATTTAGTTGTCGCATAATGGATTAATCCCTCACGGGGAAGTGACTGTTAATGCTCACTTTTGCCCCTTCTCTGAAAATTATGAGTGGTAAACAGCCAAAGTCTTTTCTCTGAGGTGGGGTAGTCCAGAACTGGAGGGCATAGGTTGAGGGTGCTAGGGGTAGGATATGAAAGAGGCCTAAAGGGTAACTTCTTCACACAGAGTGCGGTAGTGTATGGAAACAGCAGTCAGAGGAAGTGGTGGAAGCTGGTGCAAGTGTAGCATTTTAGAGAGATTTGAATGGGTATATGAATAGGAAGGATTTGGACGGATATGGGCCAGGTGCTGGCAGGTGGGACAAGATTGGTTTGGGATATCTGGTCGGCATGGACGGGTTCGACCGAAGTGTCCGTTTCTATGCTGCACAAGTTCAGAAATAGGCCATTTAGGACAACAAATCCACACCGACCCTCCAGGGAATAGCCCTCCAAAAACAATTACCTACTTATGACTCTCCATTCGCTCCTGAATTAGTCAACTTACCTACAGTTGACCGAGTCAAAGTAGGTCTCTGGCGCTGTAAGGTAGTAGCGCTAACCAGTGAGCCACTGTGCGGTCCTGCAGCAAAATTGCAAGTCACATGCAAACGCATGTGAAATGCAATCCCTATCAGAGATGCTCTGCTTTTGTTGTTTTCCCTGACAGGAACAATAAATCCTGATTCCCTGACTAGGAAATGAACCCAAACCACAATTGTGGAAGCGTTGAATCATTAAAACGCTAATCGACCAGGTTGCACAGCTGGTGCAAATGCATCTTCTGTTAACATAATAGCATTGTTTACCTGCGATGAGAACTTTCTTTCAAAATAAGATGTTCGTGACACACCTAGTTTAATGCACGATGTAATTTCCACTCATCAAACATCCATACATTCTCATTTCCAGTTTGTAGTGTTTGGCCCGCAGTCTGGCGTCTGAAGTGTTCATCTGAATGATACTTTCCCTGCAAACCCTTCATCTCAAATGAAACAACATATGGGAGTGAAGTCAGATTCGGTTAGATTTGTTCATGACCCAAAAGAGAACTGAACCTCATTTTCATCTAGAAAGGTAACTATACAGACACATCTGGCGAGAGTGACAAAGGCCTCAGGAGATACCGACTTCATGAGGAATTTCACCATTTGGCTTCTTCTTCCTTCACTTTAGACTTTAAAACCAGAGCCTGTTTTCGTAAGCAAAGGGGTAATCAGGCAGTCAGCTGTCATTCGAGGGCAGGCCGAGACATGAAGAATTGATACATGCTGAAAGAAAACCTCCGGAGGCAGCGTGGCTTCCTGTGATCTTGCAGCCTCCTGCCTGTTTACTTCGTAGTTGTTTAGTTGCTACATAAGGTTCAGAATTCATTAATTGGCTTACCCGTACATTTCCTCTGCCACTGTTTCCACGTTGCTCTACGGCTTCTACAGTCTCAAGTTGTTCTTCCTGTCAAACTGGAGCATTCTTCGGGTCAGCTGCGTGTTATTCTCATGTTCATCGAAGTGAAACTGCAAACTCAAACAGATTAGCCCTGGAGAAAATGGCTTCACGTTTTTTCATCAGAAAGAATTCTGAACAGCAGTTAGAAAGCACGCTCGGATGTTTGCTGCAGTATATGAGCGAAAACGCAGCAAAGTCCCAGTGGGACTCGAGCTCATGGCCACTTCAAACAAGGTTAGAGCTCTAATCACTCAGCTGCAGAGCCATGTGCGAAACTGGTGCTTTTTTAAACTGATGTAACAATGATGATCTCTCGCAGAACAAACGCCATCAACCGAGGTTTGTGATGCAAACTGAGATTCGTGGTGTAAAATACTATTTGAAACCTACTCGTTTGATCATTTGTTTGATATAACACTTTGTCAGCTTCGCAATATCTCATGATACGACTGCAATCAAGATGTGCTTAAACTCCAGTCAGAGAAAAGCCTTTGAATTTCCATTATATGAAAGGCACGATGCAGTATTGATACAATGTTACTGCCGTTGATTTGAACACATATCAGTTTTTTTTCTTCACTTGGTGAGTAACTCATTTCCTGATGGCATTATAAGATCTCCTTCATGAAGAGATTTCATGCTTTATGGCTTTGATACAAGAAATTTAGGGCGATAGACAAAAAAGAGTCAAAATCAAGCATGATCAAAAGGTTAGAATTCGAGGGAATGCAGATATCTGAGACAGCATTATTTTTAAAAAAAAATCTTGGATGTCGGATTCGCTGACTGGATTGGCATTTAGTGACCACCTCTAATTGTTCTTGAGTCGGCAGTAGGACATTACAACGATAAATGGAGCGGAGACAGTGAAAAGATTTGAATAAACTGATGAAAACTTTGATAATTAGCTGAGTCGTGATGGATGAACAACCCCTGTTGTGAATTCTCCCACGGGCATCATATTTGTTCGAAGACCTCAGGATTGCATCATTGGGTGAACAGTCTGCAACTTCATCCCTTCCACCATGTGGGAGCTCGTGTGGATAGGTAAAGCTGCGAAGGCAGCAGCACACGGTTGTGAAAATAGGCGGTGCTAAAAACGTCATACAAATAAGTCACGATTAAACACTCTACAGCCATCAAGTACAGGCTTGCAAAGAGGCAGAGGGCGTGAGACCAGAGTACAGTGGGGATATGAGAGGATGGATGGAAGTGCATTAGGATAGGTTAGACCAAAGGAATGGAAGAGATTTTGAGCTGCAGAAGAGCAGAGACGTCGAAGAACCATATGATATCAATAAGGGATAAATATGCATTCTTGGGGAGGTTTCTCACCATGATCATGACGTGACTCGTTCAGACTCAGACAATTGTCAAGGAGAAATTGAGTCAGTGGGAAGGCAATTTCTACACCAACGTGGTCAATGCTGCCTTCCAGCAACTCTGCACTCAAGACCCACTCACCATTTTGACAAATGTAGAATCCCCCGGTCATTACCTGCCACCTCACCAATCTCCGTTGAGATCATATCATCCTCCACCATTTCCAGTACGTGCAAATGGACTCCACTAACAGACATGCATTTCTTTCCCCACCACAAGCCGTTTTCTGTGAAGATAATTCCCTCCGTGTCTCCCTTGTCAGCTCTACGCCACCCACCAAACGACCCTCCCCTCCAGCCACCTTCCCATTCCATCATAGGATTTGCAAAATCCACCCACACATTCGCTTTAACTCTGTCAAAATACTCAAATGATTCTTCCACATACATCAGTGTTTAACTTGCAAATCCACACATGACATTTACTCTATCCATTGGTCTCAATGAAGTCTCCTTTACATTGGAGAGACAGGAATCCTAATTGGAGAGCGCTTCAGAGAAAATCTCCAGGACACCCACACCAAGCGACATCACTGCCTGTAGCCGAGCACTTTAACTCTCCCTCCCACTCAACCAAGTACATGCAGGTCCTGGATATCCACCATCGCTGGACTTTTACCACCCGACGCCAGGAGGAAGAAGGCTTCATCTTTCACATTGGGGCCGTTCAACCACACGGCATCAATGTGGACCTCAATATATTTCTCATTTCAACTCCGCCATCTTATCCCAGTACAATCGTTTCATGTTGGCACTGCTCTCATGAACTTTCCTATTTGTCCATTTCCTACTCGCCGATCCACTCCACCCTACTCTCTGACCTAACACCATTTCCCCACCTCAACCCACCTTTCACACTCTCAGATATCTTGCCTCCTCCGATTAATATTTCTATCGCCTCGGCTCACAAGCCTCTTTCCAAATGAAAGATTCTTGCCTGAAACGTCGATTCTCCTGCTCCTCAAATGCTGCCTGTCCTGCTGTGCGTTTCCAAGACCACACACTCTACTCAGTTGCGAGGCAGTGGATTTGTGTTGGGGAATGAAGACAGAGGCTTCAGTTTTGCATGATTCAATTGTAGGAAATGTCTGCTCCAACAGGTTAATAATTCAATCCTTATTTCCGCTTTGGAACAATGTGGTAGATTAGCAGGCATGTGAGTTTGAAGCCTGCCAGTCTTGCTCCAGAACCAAGTGGAAAGCTTACCTGCCATCTCTGGACCGTCATCAAGCGCATTATCCACACTCTGACATTGTGCTTGCACGCGTGCTTAAGGTTGGCATTCTGCAGAGTTGTGATCTAAAGACGGACATGACCAATCGTACTCATGTTCGCAAGTTGAATAACCAGGAAAGATAGCCACCTTTACTACTTCATTCCACTGATCCACTCTTTGTGCAACGGCAAGTTTTGTAATGAAAAAACATTCATCCTCATGAAACTTCCATTCACTTTATGTCTACTCAGCTATTCAATGGGATCTCAGCTCATCTGATGTAGTTCAAATTCACTTTACTGACTGTGCTCCATTACAGGTGACAAACTAATGCCTAATCACAACATCATATTCCTGCTAATTTTCGAAGTTTGAGAGTATTTTAATAACCTGTGCGAGTTTACGAGAAATTGAATAAAATGAAATGAGCAAAAAAAAACTTCTCTTGCTGCCCAGAGCAGCTTTAGTCAAATGAGAAAGTTCAGAGAGCAAAAAAAACCTCCGTTTCTCTCTGTGCAGATGTAAATAGAAGCTCCTCCAGGAAAACTTGGAAATGTCAGCTTGATGTCCCAATGCTCCCTGCTTCGTGTCAATGGAAGATGCTGCAGTCGAGTTTGGAGCTCCCAGCCTCTTGCGACGTATACCACCTCAACAGAAGCTGTTCCATACAAAGTTGGAACTCCCAGTCACTGGCATTTCAAGTGACTTTATACTTTCAGAGAAATACTTCACACTCAGTGATATCACTACTGCACCCATATCGACTAGCTCATCCCTATCCACATTTCCAGTTTAGTTTTCTCTGCTGCACCACATTGTTTCTTGTACCATGCCTGAAAATTGGAACGATATTTCACAGCAGTGGTCACTTCCTTGAATGAGGAAATTGGTAAAGTAGCCGATGGTAAACTGCATTTCTTTTGCAGAAATACATTCCAGCAATTCCCTGCGCTATTGCCTGACTCTTTAGTTTTCTGGAGAAGTATATCAATCTTCTCTTTCAACAAACTAAGTGATGAAATATCCATTGGCTCTGGAGATACCGAGCTTAACCACTCTTCCCACCATGAGCTTGCATGTCTCACTCACTGTCTGTCAAGTATTCCTACTGTTCATGTGGTCCTATTCCTAACATATCCTCTTCACTATCTTTACTGTTTTTTGCATCATGCTATTCGACGTGGTACCGGTATCGTGCAGTGGTTAGCGATTTCCATTGTGGCAGCAGAAAGATCATCTCCAATTTGACTTACAGTATTCTCATTTGTTACCGTTTTATGCAGAGGAAGACATGCTTTAACAAATGCAGGATGGAATCAATCTTTTCTAACATGAAAATATTCGTCGAGGTGATGAGGCCCTTTCACATCTCTGCTTTCTATGTATCAGGATTCAAACCCACCCATTCTCGGAGATTTCTCCCCATCCCATGATCAGTAACCCTGCTTTAGGTCCATCCTCCAATTTCACTGAGGCTTTTGGCAATCAAGCACTGGCATTGCCGTTGTTCTGTCTGTGCAGCTGCAGTCAATGTTCTTGTACAAACGTGACCCAATCTCACAATTAGGATCTTACAGATCAGTGCTCATTTCGGAACTTTTTCCTGACATGTACCAGAGATCACTGGAACGTCAGGCTCAGGAAAAGGACACAATGCAGTATTCAGCAAACGATTTTTTTTTTAAACGATCAGTTTCCCTATTCTAATCTCAATGGAGAAGCGAAGATTGTGAGGAAACATGATTGAAATGTGCAAAACAGTGAGAGTTAACGCAAGTTCGGCTGAAAGAAATGTTTCTTCTCGTTCAAATACCAAGGGGTGCAGACTAAATATATGATGCAGAAAGTTTTCAGTAGATAAGCAGCAAATAATTTATCCACCATTGTGGTGGATAAATCTGCAACTCATTGCGATGAAATCAACACAACCCTCAGAGGCATTCAGTCTGTATTTGTGATGACAAGGCATACAAGCAAAGGGATGGAAAAAGGAATGAGGACAGTCAAGCAGTTGTTTCTTCCAAGAACGCGTCCAACGCGTTTGAGAGCTGCCACTCTACATGCGTCTGACCGCTGTACTCGTCACTGGTCGTGTCGTCGTTCTGAATTGCCACTTTTACCACTGCGGCCCGGGTTCAATTCCCAGTAAGGGCAGTTTTGTTCAGCATCAACATCATGGGCATCTGTGACAGCATTACTTTCAATGATTCGAATCAAACAATGTGTCTACGAACATCAGAGTCAACGTCCCAGCCTCTTAAAGAAGGAGAAGGTGCTTCGTCACTCCATGAACCAACATGAGACTGAGGTATATATTTTGTTTCCTTACCATTTCGAGAAGCCTCAGCGATTGGTTCATTGGCTCTGTGAAAATGAAAAGTGCCGATTCGCAGTGTAATGTTCTCCGGGACGTGTACTGAAAGAGGTTCTCGTGTCTGTATATCAGGAGTTCAAACTTCATCTCGGCTTCAGAACAATGAGGAAGATTAGGTTGTGAGTGTAACGAATACCTGCTTTAACCTCGAGCTAGAGAGGAGTGAAGTACCCACATTCTCAATCGTGTGCCTTGCCTGATGCACAACGACTCTCAGGTTAAAGCACCATCAGTCAACTTGCGTGATCTCTCTCTCTCTCTTCTCTCTCTCTCTCTCTCTCTCTCTCTCACTCTCTCTCTCTCTAATGAGACAGCAGGCCTTTGAATATGTG
Organism: Hemiscyllium ocellatum; assembly: GCF_020745735.1. Lineage (NCBI taxonomy): Eukaryota > Metazoa > Chordata > Chondrichthyes > Orectolobiformes > Hemiscylliidae > Hemiscyllium > Hemiscyllium ocellatum. The sequence goes on from NC_083438.1 coordinate 5,520,176, forward strand.
AACTTTGATTTCAAATCTTTATTTTTATATATGAAAAGGAATAATTGACAATCTGTCTGTATGGGGTCCCTTATGGAAGAGTGCAGAAGTCAGTGAGAGAAGTCTTCATTAAATTGGAGAGTGATAGAGGTGACTGAGTTTATGAGCCGCAGTCTAAATAGAAGAAATGACATTGTATGAAGTGTGAACAGGGTAAAATGAATTAGGGAACAGAATTTAAAGGGATGACAAGTACTTAAAAAGCATTTGCAGGAACTACAACTTCTCTCTCCTGTCAGACACGAAGAAAACTGGGAATGTGGCCATGTCATGGCTAACTAGGGATATGAGGGCATGGCACTGCACTCAAGAAGGAGGCTGATGAAGTGGCTGAAAATAGTAGCAGGCATTAAGACTGAGAGCAGTTCAGATGTCAGCACAAGATGAAGAATGAATTAGTGCAGAGCGAAATCTCGCTTGACAGTAAGCTTGAGAGAAGCAAATAATGACTTGCTAAAGCTCTTGAAGTTAAACGAAGGGAGAAAGAAACCGTTGTTGAAAACAAATCCCTTACAATGAGAAACAGTGGATGTAATAATGTGGGATAAATATATGGCATACCAAAGAAATATGTATGTTGGTTCTGTCATCACAATTGATGACAGAAGTAATATTCCTAAAGTGCTGGGAAGAAACAGTGACGGAGGAACTGAAGGGAATTAGTATTTTCAGGGCGATGTATTTAGGAAATTGATGAGATTAAAAGACAAGAAATTCCACCAACTGCGTATCAAACACCGGTGTACTTAAAGTCACCCTAAATGCAGCGAAGGCGTTCTGTAACTAGAGTGTGGAGTCTAAATAGAGTAAATTCATTGTCATATTTTCATATTCTATCGACTCTGAAACTATATCTATGGCTTGGAGGTCAGTTATTGTGACCCCACTATTGATAAAAGGGAGTAGCGAGAAAACATGGAATGAGCGAAAAGTTAGCCTAACAATGGAAAACTGCAACTGAATTGATCAGAACCAGCATAAATTTACGACGCTTAAATAGGAAAGGAGATATTGTCTTCTTGTACACAAATCGCTGAAAGTAAGCATGAAGGCGCAGCAGCAGCTGAGGAAGGCAAATGGTGTGTTAGCCTTTGTACTTAGATTTGAGCACAGGAGAATGGCAGACTTGCTGAGATTGTGCAGGGTCTTGTTGACACCACAACGGAGAGTGTTGTGTGCAGTTTTGGAATCCTGATCTGGTAAAGAAAGTTCTCCATACGGAGACTGCATAACAAAGGTTTACCAGACTGATCCATGGCATGACAGGACTGACTTATGAGGACAGAATGGATTCGTTAGGATGAAAATCACTCAAGTTTAAAATGATGAAGTAGGATATCACAAAAAGGAATAAAATTCTAAAAGGTACACATAAGGTAAATGCAGGAAGGATGTTTTCAATAACCAGGGCGTCCAAACCATAGAATGTGGGGAGGTGGCGTCACTTCTAAGAATACAGGGTAGTCTATTTAAGACTGAGATGAGGATTTTATTTTTTTAATCAACTACTGGTTACTCAGTGACATTTGCTGCCACAGAAAGTAATTAAAGCCAGAACGTGCAATATTGACAAGATGAAGATATCAGTAGTTTTGAGGGCAAAAGGTATCAAAGGTGTAAGCCTAAAGAGGTCGCAGGTTACTGTGCGGAACGATCAGCCAAGATCATATGAATTACGGAGAAGGATCAAACATCACAACAAGCCAGTCCTGTTCTAATTTTTCATATTGCCATTCTGTTAAAGTTGGGATATAAAGACCAATTGTTATTAACTGACGCAGTTATCAATGACACATTAACTAGATGTAAAAAATAATTCTGTAAATACTTACCCAACAGCAATCGGGGAGCAATTTTAGCATAAGAATATCAGCAATTCGAGGAGGTGCAAAGTAAAGTTTGACGTTCGTACACGGGCTGTTCTGTATCTCAATTTCAATCCAGTTGTCAAAGTACTCAATGTTCTGATAAAAGCGACATAGTATGTATAAAATAAGTAAACGTCTTTAAAACGTTAGTGGTACTGGGTGGAGGAAGTGTTAGGAAAGGGTGGGGAAGGGGAGCAGTGAGAAAAACAATGAGTCGGGTTTTTGTTGAGGGATTGGCAACGAATGACCCCAAATTCCAAAACTTCTGAGACCCGCTATCCTGCTCAGGCGTTCTGTCCCTCCACTTCCTGCTCCATTATTTCCGTCTATGACACATTTACAGCAAGGTAAGGGGCAGAGGTGTTCATGGGGTACACTTTCCCATCAATCACAGTCACGATTACACAGCCAAACGTCTCCCAACAAGAACAACCCCTCATGAACCACAGCAATGATTTCAAACAATATCGTTTATTTTCAGCTCTAATGATAGATAAACCAACAGTGATCGGATAAATTAAAAACAAGATAAAGCTGAGCCAGGAATAGCGGCGGCTGACTGGGGTCTGTTTCTGGGAAGAAGACTCAGGCTCTCTTTGGCTTAATTGGCGAGCCCAGAGACACTGTGTTTGGGCCCAGAGTCATATAATGACCAAACATGGAACCTCTAACTGGGCTCTAGCACCTGGTGCTTCCCTCCCCTTTAGCCCTCACTCACCGAATATCTATTGGAGACAACAACATTTCGTTCCAATGATCACTCGCCGAAAGCATGATCAGCAATCATGTTGACCTTATGCATGCTGCAGGACCCATCCCAACTGATGACGTATAATATCCAACAGTGAAGAAAAGGGGGTCCTACAGGACCAAGTTGGAGGCACTAGTCCCCCACACAGTCAGAGAAACTCATGGGCGCGCTGGGGGCTCTGATCAATCATAGAATGCTGTTGGGCTAAACTAATCTATCCAGAACTTCCACATCGCAATGCTCAGTCACAGATCGCTTGAAAAATTCTTTCAGTTCAAAACACGATTGTTAATGATGACTCTGTTCCCTTTCCCGCAGGTGATAATGAGGACTGCAGATGCTGGAGATCAGAGTCAGCATGGGAACAGTGCTCAAAAAGTGCAGAAGATCACGCAGCATCCGAGGAGCACGAAAATCGAAGTTTCAGGCAGGCACCCTTCATCAGTAACATTTCACGCAGCCAATTTATGATCAATATTGCTATTATCCCTTATATTCCTTCATCCCCAGATTTCAGACACAATGGTCTAACAGAACTTTTGTCTTTTGATTTGCCAATCTATATTTATCTGATCGTTTTGGATTAGCTTCATGAATGTGCTGAAAAAGTGTTGCTGGTTAAAGCACAGCAGGTTAGGCAGCATCCAAGGAATAGGAAATTCGACGTTTCGGGCATAAGCCCTTCATCAGGAATGAGGAGAGTGTGCCAAGCAGGCTAAGATAAAAGGTAGGGAGGAGGGACTTGTGGGAGGGGCGATGGAGATTTGATAGGTGGAAGGAGGTCAAGGTGAGGGTGATAGGCTGGAGTGGGGTGGGGGTGGAGAGGTCAGGAAGAAGATTGCAGGTTAGGAGGGCGGTGCTGAGTTGCGGGAACCGACTGAGACAAGGTGGGTGCAGGGGAAATGAGGAAACTGGAGAAATCTGAGTTCATTCCTTGTTGTTGGAGGGTTCCCAGGCGGAAGATGAAGCGCTCCTCCTCCAGCCGTCGTGTTGTTATGTTCTGCCAGTGGAGGAGTCCAAGGACCTGCATGTCCTCGGTGGAGTGGGAGGGAGAGTTATCTTCAGACCTCATCAAAAATAAATCAGCAGACAGTTCACCACAATTTTCTATGAACAATTCTATTTGCGCTTTACTGAATGAAAGACGCATTTTTTCACGTGGCACCTCATTTTGTCTGGTATGGCCGTTTGTAACGTCTTTCACACAGCTTTAAACGGCAATCCTGTTAGTATTGAATTAATTGACAAACCGTTTCTCATGGCAAACTGACAGCGTGCATACCTTTTCAAGATGAAGGAATATATCTGAATGAATTGTGACTTGGACATTAGTTATCGTGAATACGAAGTAAATACAATCAGATTGTAATGGTGATGGGATTGTGATTTGCTCAAGAGCAGCGTGCGAGACGATTCTATCTTCCCCTCCTCTGACAGTACTGTGAGGTTGACTCTGATGTTCTCAGTTGCATTCATCGATTGGAGACATTAACCGGTAGATTAAAAGTGTCACAAATAATTCGAAACAGAGTGAAATTTTTTCAAATATTCTGTCTGCAAAGTACTCAGAAACTGCTCATTTTTGAGAGGTATTTAGGAAAACCATATTTAAGAAGATAAACAACTTGCTTTGCAAGATGGTTCTAATGAAGATCTCAATTCTTTCGAACCATTCGGTGGAATTGTGTTGATCATTTTAGTACTTTGTATTACCACACCGGCCCCTTGTTTAAAAACGAATCTGTTAAACAAAGAATTGCAGTATAATCGACAATACTTATAAGTGGACAATAGATTGAAGGTGGGCATGCATTCATATCAATAGTTCAGGCATCCAAGTATTTCAAAGATTCTTCCTCCACCAGATCAGGAATTCAAAGCACATTTCGGATTCGGGGCAATGGGTTTGTAAGTGTAATAAAGATCGGCAGTGTTTTTGAGACAGTGAATAGTCGAATGAACAACCTCCAGATTTGCAAATAAGCAAATCATTAAGCCACTGATTCAAGTGCGATTGCTGCAGTTCTCTGATGATATCAGGGCCAGGAGAAACATTTGTTACCGTTCACTGGGTGAACAACTAGTAAATATAATCAAATTCATCACTTCACTCCAATTGATCCCACATTGTGAAGTGGACAATTTCGCATAGGAAACACACTTGATCTCATGAACCTTTCATTCACCCTGTGTTTGTGCAGCCATTCAATGCGATTACCACTGATCTGATAAATTTAACTCTAGTTTCATGCTTTTACTCGATAGTTCGAGGTAAACTTGTGCTGAAAAAGAAGTTGTGTATTCTCATTAATTTGGGAGTTTCGCGGCCGTACCACTCAGTTTCTCTGAATGGTAACTGAGAATATGTGATAGGTGTCAGCAGTGGTTACTTCCACATGTGAGGTAACTGGTGAAGTAAATGATGTTAAACTTCCTTATTACTGAAACATGCATTTCAACAATATCCCAGGCTATCCTATCACCCTTTGATGTTCCCTATAAATAAATAAGGAGGGGGATTATTAAGTCTGGGGTAATATAAAGGAAGACTGTAACATTTTCCTTCGATATATAAAGTACAAAAGAGCGGCAAAAGTGAACATTGGATTGCTGGAAAATGATACTGTGGAGATAGTAGTGGGGAACGAGAAAATGGCCAACGAGCTGAATAATTACTTGGCTCAGCCTTGGCGGTGTAAGACACGAGTAATACCTTAAACATTCAAGAGATTGAGGGGCTAGATCTGAGAATGTTGGCCACCACAATGGAGAACATACAAGAAAAATTGAATGGTCTGAAGGTTGTTAAATAACCTTGACCAGATGGACTACATCCCAGTGTTATGAAGGAGATAGCTGAAGAAAGAATGGAGGCGATCGTGGTGATCTTTCAGGAATCACTAGAGTAATGCACAATCTCAGAACACTGGAAACCCACTAACGTGACATCCTTCTTTAACGAGGGAATAAGGATAAAGACAAAAGGCCCACAATGAATAGCTTAAACTCGGTCGTGGGTAAGATCCTGGAATCCATTGTGAAGGACAAGATTTCTGAATACTTGGAACTGTTTGGAAAAATAGTACAAAGTCAGTTTGGATTCATCAAGGGAAGGTCATGCTTGAAAAATCTGTTGGAATTCTTTGAAGTGAAGTTGAGCAGGCTTGACCAAGCATTGCCAATGGATATTGTCCACCTGGACTTCAAGAAGGCCTTTGACAATCTGTGGCACTGGAGATGACTGAGTACAATAAGAACCCCTGGTGTTAGAGGCAAGGTAGTGGCATTGGTAGAAGCTTGGCTGTCTGGCAGAAAGAAGAAAGTGAGGACTGCAGATGCTAGAGATCAGAACTGAAGACTGTGTTGCTGGGAAAGCGCAGCCGGTCAGGCAGCATCAAAGGTGCAGGAGAATCGACACACCCTCCTCATTCCCGAAGAAGGGCTTTACCCAAAACATCGATTCTCTTGCTCCTTTCATGCTGGTTGAACTGCCTGGCAGAAAGCAGAGAGTGGGGATGAATTGATCCTTATCAGGATGGCAGCCGGTGACAAGTTGTGTTCCACAAGGCTGGTGTTGGAATCGTAGCTTTTTACTCGTTACATTAGCTATCTAGATGAGTGAATTGAGGGCCCTCTGACTAAATTTGCAGGCGATAAAAAGATAGAAAAATGAACAGGTCGTATTGAGAAGGTGGAGAGTCTGAAGAAGGATTTCGACATGTAAAGAGATTGGCAGATGCCTTCCAATGTGTGAAAGTGTGAAGTCATGAACTTTGGCACGAAGAATAGAGGCATGGTCTATTTTTAGAATGGGGAGGAAATTCAGAAATCAAGAAGGACTTGAGAGTTCTGATGCAGGGTTCTCTAGGATAAGCTTGCAGGTTGAGGCAGTGGTTAGGGGTGCAATTGCTTTTATTATTGATGGCATTTATTACGAGAGGAATTGAATATGAACAGGTTGTATACTTCTCTGGTCAGGCCACATTTGGAGCATTGTGCATAATGTTGAGCGCCATATATCAGGAACGATGTACTGGCCCTGGAGCGTGTTCACAAGATCTTCACGACAATGCTCATAGGCATGAAAAGCTTATCGTATGAGGCATGTTTGAGAGCTCTGGGTCTATTCTCGATAATGGGGTAGATGAATGAGAGGGATTGAAATGGAATCATGCAAAATACTGAATGACCTGGACAGAATGGACGTTGGTAAGATGTTTCCATTGTACGAGCACCCGAGGGCACAGCCTTAGATGAAAGGTAACACCTTTTAGAACAGTGATGAGGAGAAATGTCTTTAACTAGAGATTGGAGAATCTTGTAAATTTATTGCCACAGAAGGCTGTGGGGGCCAGATCATTGAGTATATCTGAGACGAAGTTAGATAAGCTTCTGATTATCCCGGGGATCAAGGGTTACAAGGAGTAGGTCAGAGAATGGGTTAGAGAAAACTGTCAGCGATGATTGAATGGTGGTGCAGACTCGATGGGCTAACTGGCCTAATTTCTGCTCCCATGTCTGATTGTCTTATGGCCCAAACCTCAAGGAGGCACCTTGTATCTATGAGAATATGGATTCAAGTTTTTCATGAAGGTCAGTAGCTGGAAGAATAGTTAACTGTTTTAGAATGAAGGTATTGTGGCTGCTGTCGGGATGGTGGACAATATGACATTCTGTGCAGGATCACACACAAAGTGCACTGTATTAATGTGGGAGAGTTTTTTCAAAACCTGGAACTCTGTCTCTCTCAATCACCGTGAGGAGTGGGGGTTGGGGTAGGAGGGCGTAACGTCCTCCCAGGCACTTAAACTATCCTCAAGCATGCATCCTGAGTGAAAGAATAGTCATGGAAGTGATCACATTCTCATTGTCTGCTTAGAATATAATGAGTGATTGCCCATCCCACCCAGTGTTCAATGCAATCACCTCGCATTCTCTCACGGCGTTACAGATCAACCTTCACTCACTCCTCATGGTGCCATCATCCCAGGCATTAATCTGGTGGAACCCTGTTCACTCTGCCTGTGGTACGGAGATCAGTCCTTATAAAGGAGAGAAAATCTATCCACAATGCCCCAAATACTGCCTCAACAACACTCTCAGGTTTGATCGCAAGAATTCCTTTCCCTCACTTAGCTGGCTCCGTTTCTTTTGTGTGAAATAGGAAACTATTCATTTACGATGCACTGTCACTCATTTGGAATTTCAAACATCTTTCCATCTGTAGGTAAACATTAATAAAGCTTGCACCGGAAGTGCCAATTCAGAAGGTCATCACTCTAGGGGAAGGAATCAATCACAACTGACGCTCCGAAAACAGTGAATGGCCACCTACCTGAATGGAAATGAACTGCTGGAATATTGGATACAGGCAGAGGAAGGGAGTGATCTTTCTTTTGATTTGCCATCTCGGGATGTGTGCAGACCTGGTCAGGGCAGCATCTTATGCCGATCTTGAAGTGAGTGGTTAGTTCAGCTGTTCCACAGGGCAGAAAAGAGTAAAACACAGTGCTGTGGGTTTGCAGTCGCACAGAGACCCGACCAGGTAAGGGTGACCCACTGCTTTCTCGAAGGAGCATGAGACAAGCCGATATTCACAGATTATTATTCTGTGGCTCTAGATTATGAGCCAATGATGTGACCACCATACACTATCTTCCCATCTTTCAGATTTTGTGCAGAGAACAAGTTTAACATCCCAAATGCAATTGTTTCGTAATGGACACGTGGTAAGAAGGGACTTGAAACAGATGCATCCGGAATTAGCAAAGGCACAAACGATGGTTTATTCAGGAGTTGCGCTGAGGACAGGATTGGCGAGTGTGGAGGATATGGAGATGTAAACTGTGCAGGAGAAAATGAATCAAGACAGTTCAGGACAGTGTGTTTCATCCTCGCATCGTGGGGAGTAATTTGCATATAATAATTTGCTAGTTATTATTTCTAAGGAATGGAATCTTTGATTGGGACTGAAAAAGTTGACTTGCACTTTCCAAAATTTAAATATCATCTGCATCAATTCAGTTCAATCGACAGACTGAGTGACTGACTGAGTGAATCAAGGAGGTTGAGAACAGTTTCTTTCATCCTCGCATATTGATGAGCAATTTGTATTGAGTACTTTGCGAGTTATAATTCCTAAGGAATGGAATCGTTGATTGGAAACGAAAACGTTGACTTGCACTTTTCCAAAATTTACATATCATGAGCATCAATTCAGTTCAGACCGTTTCACTAGACAGCTCGAATGATTTACAAGGAACAGCGGCTATAGCAAAGTTAGTTTAGAAATCAGCTTGAATAGCCATCAGTATATCTTCAATCTGCGATGCTAAAGATAATGCCTCTTTTGAATCCAACAGTGGACAGGATGCCTTGTGGGCCCCCAAATATTTCTTCACAGGCCAAGCAGGTGGTTGGCTTATGCGAGGAGTGGGGGCTGGTGGATATTTAGAGATGTCTTCATCCTACCGGGAGGGACTTCACCTTTTTTCAAACCAACAAAAATGTCACACAAGGATTGGCCTCTTTCTGGCTCTCTCGCCCTTCTGGATTCTATTATGGGTTGCAAAGTTGTGAATATAGCTATCGCTGATCACGAACCAGTCTATTTGGAGGTTAACGCCAAGAGTGAAGGGCTAGGTTTGTGGCACTGGCATTTGGGCCCTTTTCCCCGTAAGCATTCCAAATTTGTGCAATACTTTTTGAAGGACTTTCAGGAATTCTTGACTATCCACTCGGGCATGGCTCGTAGTCTGTCCATGCAATGGGAGACTGCAAAAATCTTTGATAGGGATTAGATATTTCCTATTCGACTAGCCAGGAATGCCAGAAGGAGGAACAGCAGCGTCTACTTGAGATGTGGTTGAAAGCCGCGGAGGCGGGACGTTTTGCGCGGCCTACGCTATCTAACCTACAGCAGATCACGGCCTTTCAGGCTGCCTTGAATTCAATACTGACACAAAACGCAAAGGAAGAACTTGCCTTTGCTAGGCAAAGGGTGTTCGAAAATGGGGATAGGCCAGGGAAGTATTTAGCATATCTGACTCGGAAAAAGCGTGCTCCCCCATCCATTACTGCAATCAGACATAGCGCCAGGATCCTTACATACGGTGCTAAAAAGATTAATGAGGTTTTACGGAGCTTTTACTCTGAATTGTATCGGTTTGACGGTTGTGAAAACAGGAGGTATAAAATTGAAGCCTTTTTTAAGAACCTTGTCCTCCCAGGGGTAACCTTGGAACAGGTCGCTCTCCTTAATGGCCCCTTGACAGTTCGCAAAATACAGTCTACTGCAAGGCAACTTCAGAGTGAGAAAGCGCCTGGTCCTGATGGTCCTCTGGGCGAGTTTTAATAGGAGTTTATAGGGATTCTGTCTGGGCCGATGTTAGAGAAGCCCAATCACTCCTATATGATTGCATATTATCATCTTTGAGAGAAGCTAATATTTCCTTAATTCTTGAGATGGGGAAGGTTCCTGAGGAATGTGCCTCATACAGGCCCATCTCCCTATTAAAACCAGATTGCAAGATTCTGTCCAAGACCCTGGCGCTGAGACTGGAAATGGTGTTGCCTCATATTATTTAAATGGGACCAGACAGGCTTTATAAGGGGCCAAGAAAATAACCAGTTCCTTTGCATCTGTCATCAAGGAGGAAGATCCTTAAAATCGCTGAGTAATACCAAATGATCACATGGAACTTGTGGAACTAAAGACATAAAGTCAATTCAGATCAGTAACAAGGTAATAGTTCAAGGCTAGCATAGTAGTATTGCAGCTGGATTGAGCATTGCTAAGTCTGATGAGCCAGTTGTACTTCGTATCAAAATATTAGAAATAAATCAGCAATAGACGCATTTATTGTGCTGTCAATTACTGTTTCATTTTCCTGTACATTCTGCAGAGGCTGGAAGTTAGTAAATGTGTTTCAAGCGTTGGAGATAAGTGGAAGGGATTCAAGCATCTGCAAAGGGAAGAAGAGATAGTGTGGAGAGCTTCAGACCAATTAACTTGACATCTGTAGGTAAACTGATGGAACCTATTATGTAGGATCTGATATTGGATATTTAGAAATTAACAGCAACATTGGAGAGAATCAGTATACACTGACAGAGTCTGACAGAGTCTTCATATTTGACAGACTTCAGAGTGATTTGAACTTGTTTATTGCAAAATAGAAATGGTGTATTTCGATTTTCAGAAGGCTTTTTTATAAGAACTCATGCAATGAATTCATAAATAAAGTAATGTGAATGATAATTGGAGGAATATATAAAAGTGAAAAGTTAAAGTCAGATTCGCCTTCATATAAGAGAATCAGAACATTGTTGGAAGTTCATGCTGAAGCAGTATCACAGTTTGCTAATGAAACTGTACATAGAGGATTGAGTCTAGTGTTGGTGACCCAATCTGAGAAAGAATATAACGGCCATGGAGGGTGTGCAATGGACATTCTCCAGATTAATCCCTCAGATGGCGATATTGCCTTGTTTGGGAACTCGGCCTGTGTTCTTTACAGGCCTGTGTTCATTCAAAGAATGAGAGGTGATCATAGTGAAATTTAGAGAAGTCACTAAACATATGACAAGTTGGAAATAAAAGGATTTTTCTCTGGCTGTCTACTCTACATTTAAGGCAAATGATAGACCATTTCAGACTGCAATTAGAAGGCAATTCTTCATTTGAAGGGGACTGCTGAACACAGCAACATGGAAACCTGCTGGAAGGAAAGATTAGGAAGAATCCCCAGATATTCTACAGGTACGTCAAGTGGAACAGAATAACCAGGGAACAGGTAGGACTTATTAGTAATTTGCCAAGTTGTATCTAAATCAACTTAGTGGTAGGAGACAGAAGGTCTGCTGGTAGAAATCTGTTTGTTTTACTGGAGACCAGTGTCCAATTGTGTACCACAGGGATCGGTGTTGTGTCCCATTTTATTTGTGATTCGGAGATGCCAGTGTTGGACTGGCTTGGGCAAAGTTAAAAATTTACAGAACACTCGATGATAGTCCAACTGTTTATTTAAGCACGACATTTCGAACAGCATAATCAGGAGATGAAGAAGCAGCGCTGCGAAAGCTAGTGCGTGCGAATAGAGCTGTTGAATTATAACCTGGTGTTGTGTGATTTTTAACCTTATTGTTTGTAGCATTCATAAATGATGCAGTTGTGAATTTGCAGGGGTTTAGGGTGAGTGTGATAAATCAGTTTGCATTTGACACAAGGTTTAGCTGGTTGGTTGGCAGCGAGCATGAAGGCCTTATATTACAGGAAGATACAGATGGAATGATCAAATGGGTGGATCAATGGCCAATGAAATGTAAACCTGATAAATATGAGGTGATGTACTTTGGAAGAAGGAACCAGACAGGGGAGGACTCAATGAATAGCAGCACACTAGGAAGCTCAGATGGTGCTGGAAACATCCCTGAATGTGATTAAACAAGTTAATGGACAAGTTGACAAAGCATAGTGACCATAAACATAGCCTTTATTCACGGAGTCACAGATTACAAGAGCTATGTGGAACTTTGGTGAGGCCAAATGGAAAACTATGTACAGTTCTGGGAGCCACAAAACAGGACGTATGTGATTGCACTGGACAGGGTACAGTAGAGATTCACCAGGATGTTCCGTTGAAGGGAGTAAAGCAGCTCGGGTTGTTTACTTTGAAGCAGAGAAGGCTGAGAGGGATGTGCTTCAGAAGGATAAGATTACCAGGGGCTTGGACAGCATGGAGCAGCTGTTCCTTTCAGTCAAAGGGCGAAGAACAAGAGAGTACCATGTTAAAGTGAAGGGTTTGATGTTTAGTGAGGATTTGACGATTGGTTTTCATCCAGAGCCTGTTGGGGACAGGAATGCACTTCTTGAGAGGGCAGGTAACCTCACAACCGTTAATAAATACGTGGTCGTGCCCTTGAAGTGCCATAACATACATGGGTATGGGCCTCATTTTGGAAAGTGGGACTAATGTAGATCGTGCTGTATTTATGACAGTACAAAGCCAGTGCTTCTGTGATTGCATGGGTTGGACGGTCAATCACTGAGCAGCATAAGACATGAATTAATGAGCTTCTGAAGAATGTATTAGCTAGGGTTATAAAAGTAAACTTGTCTCCATGAGCTAGAACAAGGAAAGGTAAAAGTGTCTAATACCCTGCTCCCTTCCTGATCTTTCTGTGCAGTCTGGGGGAAAGCTCTGTCATTGGTGTCACAAGCTCTCAAACATTAAGGCAGCATCTGTCTGATCGACAGGACTGTATTTCCCGTTCCCTTTTCCAAAACCAAGCTTGTTGCCGTGTTCTGTCTGATTTTATCCTTTAAAAACTCAGAACAATTTGATACGATTGAGTGTCTTGCTTGGCCGAATCAGAGACCATTGTAGAGTTTATCACATGTCTGTGTGTCTGGAGACACTTGTAGGCCAGACCAGGAAGCACGAGAGATTAACTTCCTGAAAGTACACTGGGGAAGGAACAGATGTTTACAATAGACATTAAATTGAAGGCCAATATTACTGGCACCAGATTTTATGTCTCGACATTTTGTGAATTGTTTGTAACTTCCACCAACTGCCAGAGCATTATCGCAGTCTGGACCAGTAATGCAGTGACATTTGAACAACAGCACCATCTCCACATGGGGACCTATCAGAAACCAGACAGAGCACATTATTTCAGTGCTGCTTAACAGCTCGGTCAAAAAGCACTCCCACGAATGTGATAATCGTGACGGGACTGAGGGCGTGGTAAATGGTTAGACTATAGTCATTCCCTTGTTGTGGGACTGGATGTTGTTGAGGAACTTTCCACTTGGCCAGGCAGATGTCGGAGTTGGAGCTGGATTGAAACAGCTTCCCCAGGGACACGGCTTGTTGTGCAGCACAATTTTCATTCCTATTGCAGCAATGGTGTCCGGGCCCATTGCCGTCGTCTCATCTACTGTCTTCAGCCGTTTCTTCATGTCACGTGCAGCAAATCGATTTGGTTGAAGATTGGCATCTGTGATTCTGTGGGCATCATGAGGAGGATGAGGTGGATTACTGACTCAACACTTCTGGCTCAGGATGTTGCAAATACTACAACTTTGTCTTGTACACAGATGTGCAGGGCTAGGGATATTTGTGGAGTCCTCTCCTCCTGTAAGTTGTTTAATAGTCCATCGACATTGATGATTGGATGAGGCTTGACGACAGAGTTTCGATCATATCAGTTTGTCTTGGGATCATTTCCCCCTCTCCATCAGATGGTCATTCCGCTGTTTGGAATGTAAACAGTGAAGTGTGGTTGCTTAAACGGGTTGTCATCAGGTTTAGATACACATGGTTCTGACTCTGGCATGTTCCCCCAAACTCGTCACTGAACCATAGATCGGCTTGATAGTAATGGGATAATGATGGATTATCCTGGGGTAAAAGTTATGGATTGTGTTTGAATGCAATTCTGTTGCGGCTGCTGCTGAGATCTACAGCATCAAATGATAACCCAGTGTGAGCTGCAATATCTGCAACTCAATTCTACTGACTTTCCCCCAGTTCACACCGAGACCCATTCACCCATCAGCCCTGTACTCAATGACCTAACTTGGTTTCTGATGTGAGAGCACATCCAGTTCCATAATCTCATTCTGCTGAGGATCTCACCCTGATGTCACGCTTCCAATTTGTTACATTACTCAGATACTTTAACATATTAATCTGAATCATTTTCTTTCCAGTAATACCATCTTCTATGTTTGAAGTGGATGTTTTTAACTCTGTTTTTATCCCTGAAAATGATTAAGACCTCTGTCGCGTCAGTGATGCCAGCCTTATGTCGTTTCAGAGCCAATGAACCTGTTCACTTTGCGTTTTTGTTCACTTCCAAATGTACAGCGCTTGTGCTGGACAGGGCTTTTGAGCAGATTTGACACATGTCTTTGGATAATGTTGAAAAACACAAATTGCTGAAGAAACTATGCAGGTCCAGTGAACACTTGTTCAGAACTGAAAAGCATTGGAAACTGGGCATTTTAGTTCCTTGCCAGAGGTGGGGGGTAGCTGACAGGGAACTGAGGGTGTGACAACAGATGAACAGGCTTTTAGCTGTGGTGAACGAGAACATGATATAAAATGAATTTAAATTAAGATGAGAATGAGGATCGGGGTTCTCTCTATTGAGTGCAAGATAAAGAAAACACAACCACATAAAGTCATATGGAGGCCAGGAGGGAGAATGTTGAACATGTAGATTTACATAGATCTGGCCTTAGATACCATTTCACTGGAGAAATCATCACAGGAATCAGACAAAGGAATTCAGGTGCTTGCCGGCTTATTGGCACTAGTAAGATTTTCATGCTGCCTTAGTATTGTAACATAAAGAAGAAAACAAATGACAGTACGAAGTTTGGGCCAAGGGCTGTTTACCCGACACTTTTAACATTGTTTCAAATTTACAGTGCTTAACTTGCAATGCTTGTTCTTGAAGATAGTATCAGATGGAGAGTAGGAGGTTGAGGGGTGACATTATAGAAATTTACAAAATCAGGGGAGGCATGGTCAGGTTGAAACGCCAAGATCTTTTCCACAGGATAGGCAAATTAAATCATTGAGCCATTGGTTTATGCTGGAAGAGGGAAGATTTAAAAGGGAGGAAGAGGGAACTTCTTGTTTTTCACACAGAGGGTGATGTGTTTATGGAATGAGCTGCCAGAGGAAGACTGGCAGATGCAGGTACAGCTCCAACATTTAAGAGACATTTGGACAAACATATAAATGCGAACCGTTCAGAGGCATATGTGCCAAATGAAAGCTGATGGTAATAGTTTGGGAAACCTGGCCGTCATGGACAAATTGGGCCAAACAGTGTGTTTGTATGTGATATGATTGTATGAATATAGAAGGCGAAGAAAAGGGAAGAAAAGATGTGATGTAAGCAAATTGGCAAGAAATATAAAAACAAGCAGCACGAGCTTTTCCATGTAAGCAAGAAGAGTTCAAGAGGTGTGTGTGATCTTTGGTATAAAGAAAGTCAGGAAAGTATATTGAGGACATTTGGAGGGTGTGACTGGGAATCTGGCTAGAGGGAACAGACAGATAATTTACACCAGTATTTTACATCGTTCCTCACAGAGGGATGTGCTGTAAATATTTCAGTGGTATAAACAAAATGGTAATAGGAGGGAAGATCTTGAACTGTCTCTAACAGAAGGAACAAGGCATTTCTCAAACACATAAGACCAAGGATAAACAGGTCATCAGCAATTCATAGCTGGTTTTAAAAGAAGTGGTCTCAGAGTGGGTGGTGGCACTGTGTGAAATACTCCATAACTCTCTGGAGTAAAGGAGCATTCCAGTGAAACTGGAGACCCTCCAATGTGGCGCCTGTCTTCAAGAAACGCGCGAGACTGGAAGAATGAACTATTTAGCCTAACCATTATTGCTGGGAATCTGTGAGAGTCTGTTATGAAGTAAGGGACTGCAGAGCTTTTCGAAAAGCTTCACACAGAGTCAGCATGGTCTTGTTAAAGGCGAACTATATTTTGCCTATAAAATCATGCAAAGTTTTTCGGGAAATCCATGAGACTGTAACAAGTGGACTTGATAAAGGAGGACTGGTAGACACGAGGCTTTCCAGAGATTTTCCACAAGATATCACTAAATAAAGGTTCTTACGCAAGACAGAAAATCATAGTATGGTGGATAATGCATTAGCATGGGATGACACTTGGTAAACACTTAGAAATCGGAGAGTCACGCCTCATCGAACTTTATCAAAAAAAAGTATCTACTGGAGTACCACAAATATCAGCCTGATGGCAAGAGCTGCTTACAACAGCTGCACTCAGTTCCTGACGGCGGGAGCTGAGTGCAATATACATTTGAATTTGAGGATGACACTGACAACCATAAGGCAAGCTGTTATTAAATGGAGAGAACTCCCAAAAAAGGAGCAGTACAACGGAGTGGACTGTTTCTGTGTATGAAACATAACGTCAGCATATTGATGCAGAAATGTTGGTTCATTAGACTGGTCCCTGGGATGAAAGGATTGAACTATTGAATACATCAAAAATTCTGAGGCAATTATTGATTGTGGTTTAAATATATGAGAGTGTCATTACTGAAACGGACAAGATACAGAGGGGGCTTGACAAGGTCGGTGTTGAGAATGTGATTCCACGCCAGGGCAGTCTCGAAGTCAGGGATGTGGATACAGAATAAGGAATATAGATTTCAAACTGAGATGCAAAGAAATGTTTTCATTCAGAAGGTAGTGAATGGCTGGAATTTCCTAACCCCGCGAGTTGTGGAGGTTGGGTCACTGATTGTATTTACAGATCGGTGGATTGGTTTGTGACATCTCAGCGAGTTGAGGGATGCAAGGGGTTAGCCGGAAAGTGGAGTTGAGCCATGGAGTAGATCCGCCATGTTCTTGTTGAATGACAGCGCAGGTTCCTATTTCTTACGTTCTTATTTATGTTTTTGGAAAATAATTGATTATTTTCCTGGAAGTTATGATGTAAAATGTTGCATTCACAGACAGCAGAGGATTTGTCTGAGTTCACCTTGTATGGGGAATGGGGGCTGTATTCAATGCGAATCTGTGCCTGTAACATGACCTACATCAGGAGCAGAAGTGACTGAGAGGGGAAGGCTGAAAAGAGGAATTGGGGGAAAGGGGTCACTGCCTGACCCAGCCTGGATTTTCCAATACATTTGCCAAACTACACCAAACCATCGGAGTGGCCTCAATCTGCTCCTGCACAGCAGAACTGAAGGGTTGAATGGATCATCAGAAC
This sequence comes from Hemiscyllium ocellatum, assembly GCF_020745735.1. Lineage (NCBI taxonomy): Eukaryota > Metazoa > Chordata > Chondrichthyes > Orectolobiformes > Hemiscylliidae > Hemiscyllium > Hemiscyllium ocellatum. Next base: position 5,537,619 of record NC_083438.1, read on the forward strand.
ATAGGGCTGACAGACACAACTGGGCCATTTGGCCCTTTGACATTATTCTCCCAGTCAATAAGGTTATGATTCATCTCATTGTGTTCCCAGCTGCACTTTTGTCTGATTTCACAATGATCCCTGATACACCTGTCTATGGAAAATCAGACAAAGTCAGCCTCGATATAATATGAAGATTCAACCCTCCCAATCTTCTGCGTGAGAGAATTCCCACTTGAATGAATTCCCAATTCGTGAATTCCTCCTCGTTCCGGTTCAGACTGAGGTTGGAGGGTGTCACTGTTTTCATTTCTAGTCCCATTCCTCCACTGCCCACAACAAATTTTAAATGTAACCAGGTTGGCGATCTGGCCGATGATCAAGGTTTAAGACTGAGTCAGGTTCAGTTATCAGAACAAGCCAGTTGGATTTCTTCAGTCAGCTACAAGGAATTAACGGAACCAACTGAGGACTATGATGGATATGTGGTTAGCCCTGCGGCCGCACATCACCAAGGAGCTGGGTTCAATTCCAACCTCAGGTGAGTTTGACATTCTTCATATATCTGTGTGGGTTCACTCCCAATGCTCCAGTTTCCTCCAGAGTACAGAGATGTGCAGCTTAGAGTGGATTGACCATGCTCGATGGCCCTTTGTTGAGAGAGCGTCCCCTTCATGGTAATCCCAGTCAGTGTGGGGGAATTGAACCTGCTCTGGTGGCCTCCCTCTGCATCACAAACCAGCTATCCAGCCAACTGAGTGGGAGACAGTGTAACTGTTACAGACAGAAACAGGCACGATCAAAGGGCAAGAGAAACTTTCCTAACAAGGAAAATGGTACAATTCAGATAACGGTCAAGATAACAACTGAGGATAAAACGTTGTCTGCTCAAAAATGTATTTCATAACAGGACAAGTGTTTAGAAGCAGTGTTTGGCTGAATACAATAAAGTGAGACAAAGTGAAATAACCAGAATTACTAATTGTGATTAGATATAAAATAAGTGCATATTTTTGCAGGAAGCCAGGAGGTTGAATGGCTCAAAGTCCCTGTATCTGAAAATGGGAATTTTTTGGAACACTACCTGGAATTCATATTAAAGTGTGTGTGAGGGAGGGAGAGAGACCGCAGGGACTGCACTGAGCTGGTCGGTGAGCTCAGACCATGCTCGGGCCTCCTCTGGGAAGAGAATGGACCCGCCCATACTAGCCCATCCACTAGGACCTTTGTGCCCCTGTTGAATGAAATTGGAATGAAACCTAATTTCACTCATGGAAACCAGAAACCATTCAGATTTATTTTCATTATTTCCCTGATAGTCTTTGTTAAAGAAACTTAACATTATTACCTAGTCTGAACTCGATGTGACTTCAGACCCACAACAACATTGTGGGTTCCATTTTGTCTTGACAAATGGTCGCGTAGTCACAGACAATTAGTGATGGACAACAAATGCTGACTTTGCCCGTGATGCTGGCATACCGAGAAACAACAGCATGAAAGGTGAAAATAAACCAAGGAACGGTGAGTGCTAGAGATCGAAAATAAAATTCTCCAGCGTCTGAAAGTGTTGGAGAATCTCAGCAGGTATGGCAGCCTCTGTCAGGAGAAATGCAGATAACCGTTTGATTCCAGTGACCCTGTTTCACAACTGAAAGCAAACTGGGAAATAATATTATTTATCCTGGTATCATGAATGGTTAGGTTGGAGAGAGAGATGGGGGCCAGGTTTAAATTGAATGGGAGGAGAAATGGCCAGAAAAAGAGAGGAAAAGAAATAAAAAGTGAGCAAAGGGATTGCTGATGATGAACTGAAAGGAAAACAAAATGGCAAGTTATTCTCACATTTCCCCGTTTTCCCATATTCCTGAATATTGCATCCATTTAGATTTGTCCCTGTTTAAAGTGAGTTAGGTTCCCTGTACCTCTCTACTCTGAGTGTGATGATGAAATCCATTAGCAATACTGGTGCTGCCCATGTAGTTGCTGAGATGTAGAGAAAGGTAATGTTACATTGTCAACTGATTCTTTGGAGAGAGAAACTGTTAGCGTGGGAGTGTGCAGAGATGCAACGCTTTCTCAACCAGGAAGAGAAACTCAGGAGTGGAAATAATTTTCAACACTGAGCGCGTGCACATTCCATGTGGGGAATTGACTTGTTCCTGTCAGTGGAAAATCAGTGGAGTTTATGTGGATGCTTATCTCGGGTTTGTATTGTCAGCTGCCGGGTCTGGTGACCCCACTCTGTACTCTGCATTTACAGAGTGTCTGGGTCCGTGGTAAACAAATGGAGATGAGGCTCCACAGAAGGGAAGCACTATAAATATGGAGGTGCAGGACAGTGCATTATCTTTCCTTCGATTTCCCGGGACGTTTGTTTAAGTTGGACCAGGAGTCAGGTATGAAACCAAAATTGAGGTGGTCACTGAGCTGTGTCCCCTCCTTCAGTATACTGTGGCGCCGCACACCAGTGACAGGACCGTGCTGATGCTAACCATGAATTAAACTGGATTAATTCTGGAACTTTCCAGGCAGGAGTGAATAACATATCCATCATCACTGGAGTGCAGTCCTCTGATATCTTCACTGGCTGACAGAACCCATCTGTCCGCTGAGAGCAATATATTGCGTCCATCTCCCTGAGGAAGATACAGAAAGAAACTTCCAGAAATACAAGGGAACAGAGTGACTGGTGAAAATGCGGAACAGCAGGAAATCAGAGTTAATAAAAGGTATGTCTTTCAAAACCTCACTGAATTTATGGTTGGTATATTGCTGAATCTGATGGGCTACATCCCAGAGTATTGAGGAGGTGGCAGTAGAGTTAGTGAACAAATTACTGATTATTATTCAAAGCTGGTTAGATTCTGGAAAGGATCCTCCTCCAGACTGGAAAGCAGCGATTGTAAACCTAAATATTTAAAACAGGACGGAGAGAGCAAACAACAAACTAAACAGTGGTTAGCTTGATGTAAGCTGTAAGAAAAACATTGGAACCTTTTGTAAGGAATGTGACAACTAGACACTTGGAAAATAATGTCATGATTCGGAAGAATCAATCTAGATTCAGGAAGAGGAAATGATCTTGATATTGTGGAGGTTGTCCGTTGTGACATCGACAATTGAGAACCAGTGGAAATGAAGTATTTGAATTTTCAAAAGACGGTTGACGTGGTTGAATAAAGGTGAGTAGAGAATGTTAGAGTCCATGGGTAGGTAGGGGTGGAATACACCGAATTTATTAAAAGTTGGATAGTCGTTTGAATGGAGAGAGGAGTATAATTATCTGGAGTGAAGGCTTTGGGGTATCAGAAGGATCAGTGTTTGGCCAATAGCTCTTTGCAAGATATTTCAGATATGAGCAACAAATATCATCATTCACGTTTATGTTCATTAAGTAGTGAGAGGTAGGGAAATGCTGTTGTTGAAACAAACCCGCATGTGCTTGGTCATAAGTCACAAATATATATTTTTACACAGCAGGAAGTAAATGATATGTGGCTGGTCATGCAAAATGATTAAAGTACTAAAGTAAATGTATCTTTCCCAAAGATAGTGTTTTGTTGAGAGACTGTTAGATGTATTGTGTACAGGTTTAATCAGCAAAGGGGTTTCACCAGACTAAATCCTGGCATGATGTTACCATGAGGGGAATGGGAAGAAACTTGTGCTTAGTAAAGTGTGTTAAGGTGTTTGTGAGTTTATATTTAAAAAAGTTCTGAAGCACATTGAATGTTGAAGATACAAAATTGCCTTATTAGATCAATTAAAGGAATGCCCAGGCAAATTCACATTTCCTATGTATTGGAGTGCAAATATATCCACTATAAACATATTGGCTGGTGCCTGTTCTAGTCGAGGAGTGATCTGCACAGTAACAGCATGTAGATTGTGGTTTTTGAGGGTGGTGGTGGTGCGAGGTTCAGCCGGTTACAGTATTGCAAATGGACAACGCAGCAGAATCATCTAACCTGCGGTAAGAAAACATGCATCATTCTCCCACACTGATAACTTCGTGAGAGTAATGTGTGATGGGAAATGTGATCAATAGCCAACTGTGCCAACATTCAATCCAGTCCAGTAGTTTTTGTGAACTGAAGGAACCATACTGAAAGGGGTTAAATGGAGCTATTTGTTCAGTGCCTGTGATTGATGCCAGTCTCCATGGATCCTAGCTTTGTCACTGGATGTTTTTCGTCTCCTATTAGTAAGGGGTCTCTTGCAATGGTTTATGCCATTGTAGCAGCAGATGCATTAACTCCAGCACTCAAAGGGATCAGCAGCTGCAGGGACAGAAAAAGGAGATTTAAACATCTGAGAATAGTCTGGAACGATCCATTCATGGATCAGAATCTGAGAACATACGACTGGAATGCTGTAACAATGGACAGGAGTTTATCCTGGGGTCTTGTCTTTTTTTCCTCGTCTTGGTTTATGTATAAGGTATGGGGTGCACTGATGATTATCCAGGCGGGTTACTATCCTATCCTCGCTATTGTTGGTGTTCCTGGTAAGTTAATTCATCTCTATCCATGTATTAATCTCTTGAACCATGGCGAACTTCTTTGCTATTCCTGTTATCTATATTTGACAAAGACGGAAACTATTATCTTCAGTTTCAAATGCAAATTCCATTGATTACCCACAAATTTCAGAACCGCCCACATCCCCGCCCTCACAAACATCTGAGAACGAGACTGCTCACAATACCGAATTTAAATAAATAAAATTCATTTGTGTCTCGGTATTCTGTCCATCACAAAACCTATCCACTACCAGCTCGATTATATGCCCCGTCACCATAGAACATAGAACATAGAAAGATACAACGCAGTACAGGGCCTTCGGCCCTCGATGTTGCGCCGACCGAATCCTACCTAACCTACACTGGCCCAATAACTTCCAAATGCCTATCCAATGCCCGCTTAAATGACCATAAAGAAGGAGAGTTCACCACTGCTACTGGCAGGGCATTCCATGAACTCACAACCCGCTGTGTAAAGAATCTACCCCTAACATCTGTCCTATACCTACCACCCCTTAATTTAAAGCTGTGTCCCCTAGTAACACCTGACTCCATTAGCGGTAAAAGGTTCTCAGTGTCGACCCTATCTAAACCCCTAATCATCTTATACACCTCTATCAAATCTCCCCTAAACCTTCTCTTCTCCAATGAGAACAGCCCCAAGTGCCTCAGCCTTTCCTCATAAGATTTTCCTACCATTCCAGGCAACATCCTGGTAAACCTCCTCTGCACTCGTTCCAATGCCTCCACATCCTTCCTATAGTATGGCGACCAAAACTGCACACAATACTCCAGATGAGGCCGCACCAGAGTCTTATACAGTTGCAACATGACCTCAGGACTCCGGAACTCAATTCCTCTACCAATAAAGCCCAGTACACCATATGCCTTCCTCACAGCACTATTTACCTGGGTGGCAACTTTCAGAGATCTGTGTACATGGACACCAAGATCCCTCTGCTCATCCACACTACCAAGTAGCCTACCATTAGCCCAGTAATCCATCATCTTGTTACTCCTACCAAAGTGAATGACTTCACACTTAGCTACATTGAATTCCATTTGCCACCTTTCTGCCCAGCTCTGCAACTTATCTATATCCCGCTGTAACCTACCACTTCCTTCCTCACTATCCACAACTCCACCGACTTTTGTGTCATCCGCAAACTTGCTTACCCAGCTTTCAAGCCCTTCCTCTAGATCATTTATAAAGATAACAAAAAGCAATGGTCCCAAAACAGATCCTTGTGGTACACCGCTAGTAACTGCACTCCAAGATGAACTTAGTCCATCAACTACTACCCTCTGTCTCCTTCCAGCCAGCCAATTCCTAATCCAAACCTCTAATGTATCCTCAATGCCATACCTCCGTAGTTTTAGCATTAGCCTACCATGGGGAACTTTATCGAACGCCTTACTAAAATCCATATACACAACATCTACTGCTTTACCCTCGTCCACTTCCTTAGTCACCTTCTCAAAGCCATCTTGGCTTCAACGCTGACGCTTAATAAACCATTATCTATGCTTTGGTAAAATTCAGACGTTATGGTTACACTTCTCCTTTAAGACAAATATTTCGATCGCAACTTTGTTCTTGTCTCTAAAATAACTTAATGACAGAAACACTCTCTCAGCGCAGTAATGTCGGAAGAAATGTAATTCAGATGCACAGGTTATCACACAGAAAGATGCTATTCCACATCCTACCACAGATGATGTCAGAAAGTAAATACAAAAGACAGGAATTGGGAATAACAACCATAATATTTCCAGCATTTTTGTCCATATGTTTATCTATTTCACTGATGTCCTTTGGTAAATAGAACTTGCGTTATTATCTGGTCTGGCTTAAGATTAATGTGAGTCCCACAGCATTGTGCTTGGTTCTGTACTGCCTGAAAGAATGACTTCACAGTAAATGACATTTGGTTAGGTCAAAAAATGCTGCCCCTGTCCGTGATGCAGACATTCCAAGTAATAACAAAATTAAAGGTTAAAGAAAGCAAAGAATCGTACAACAGATCAGAAACAATAAAGAACGAGAAAGTGCCAGACAAACTGAGCAGATTTGGCAGCCCCCTCGGGTCGAGGGAAAAATGGAATTAGCAATTCGATTCTAATGATCATACATCAGAACTGAACACATTTGGGAAATAGTGTGATCGATGTTGGTGACACCGACATCTGTTATGAAAGGGAGAAGGACTGAGTTGAATAGATGGAGAAAGAGAGGGAGAGAGTGAAAGAAGCAAAGAGATTGTTGATGATCAGCTGGGATGGAAATAAAAAATGAATTTATACCTTACTTATGTTTCTCCTGTTCCCATATTACTGATAATAATCACCATGTAAGGTATATGTCAAAGTCCCTGTTTAACAATATTTATGTCTGTTGTTCTCTTTTCCCTGAGTGTGATCATCTTCTTTTATGTATTAATGGGATGCTGGCCCAGTATTTAATTCCATTTCTTCATTGTCCTTGAGAAGGTGGTGGTGAGCGGCCTTCCTGACCCACTGCAGTCCGTGGGCTGTAAGTAGTCAGTGCTGAGGTCCATGCGGTTTCTTTTCTTTGAGGCTTTGAAGTGAGTGATATAACTGAGTGGCTGACTTGGCCATTTCAAACAGCAACTGAGAGTTAACCACATTGCTGTGGGTCTGGAGTTACATGTAAGCCCGACCAGCTGAAGAAGGTAGATTTCCTTTCCTGAAAGGCATGAGGGTGCTAGGTAGGACAATCGACAATGGTTTCATTGTTTCATTTGGTTCTTAATTGCTGATATTTTATTGAATTCAATTTCCAACATTTGCCGTTGTGGGATTCGGATCCGGTGTCTGGATAATTACCTGATTCCCTGGATTCATACTCAGAGATAATACAGCTAGATACTCGCCTCCTCAGTATCTCCAATCAACTCCAATGGCAATAGTGATGTTGTTGTTGGTGTGACTTTGCTTCATAAGGCAAATAAATGATTGGCAAAAAGTGTAATCCTTCTCATTTTGTATTTATGAGAGGGCGAGATGCTGGAAAATGCTCTTGGTGAAAAGGAGCTGGATGTCCTTGATCATGAAGCACTAACAGGATTCCTATGGAGCAGTGGGGTACTGGCAGGTGGAACTAGATTGGATTGGGATATCTGCTCGGCATGGACGGGTCGGTCCGAAGGATCTGTTTCCATGTTGTGCATCTCAATCACTCCATGACTCAGCAAGTAATCAGCACAATAATAAGTAGTATCGTTCATTACAAAATGATTAAAGTAAAAGAGTGAAGACACCGTCCTGCAGTTGTGGAGTGTACTTGAGGCAGTATTTTCTTTCATTTATAATCAATAATCTCCTTGCTACAGAGAGACGGTGTAATGGAGTTTCACCAGACAATTCCCTGCAGTGATGGTACCATGAGGAGAGTGTGAAGGAAATGAGAGTTTAATCTGTAACGCTACAAAAAGAATAAAAACGTGATTGCATTAACACTGGAGTGTTATCAATCAACACTCATTATTTCCAAAACAAAACACGTATAGCATTAGATATACTATGTTTCCATGATATGTGCCTTCACATTTGGACAAATATATAGATAGAAAAGGTTTAGAAGAATATGGACCAAGCGCAGGGAAATTGGGTTAGCATGGATGGACATTTTGATCAGCATGAACCAGTTTTTGCTAGCGGCCTGTCTCCATGCTATAGGATTCTATGACTCGATGATAATTTACAGAGCTCTATGGAGCCCCCATGTTGGTTGAGGGAGAGAGCTCCAGGTTCTGAATGAACTATCACCGTCTGGATGTACAGTTGGTGTGTGACCTTGCATTGAACTTCATGTTGTTCACAAATCTGTCATCAGCCACACTCTGACAGTATTAGCCATTCCCACCAGATTCTGACCCCCATACAGAACACTAGCCTATCTTCTCTGTCACAAACCAATCATTCTTTTTTGCTAAAAGCTGTTCATTGGCTCAAGTAGACTCTGTCCTTGATGTTTTTCAGGGCATCTGTAAAACGGGGCCAGGCTATGATCAGTCTGGTTTTGGTACAGACATAAAAGGGATTTTCAGAGGCCTTTTATTTATAAGTAAACAGATGAAACTACAGGCCAAAGTGGTCATGCTTTCGAAGTGACTTGTATAATGAACGGGGAGTTATCAGCTCTTTTAGCTGAGCTAGCTGAGTTGAGTTGAGCTGAGCAGTTTTCAGTTGAGTCTTGAACTGGGAATTTCAACTGGGAGCTGTGTGGAAACTCTCTCCCTTTTCTGCCATTTAGCTTCAACCTGGAAGCATGGATTCCATTGTGACGTTATTTCAAGTGAGTTTGATTATTGGGATTATTGTGTGTATTTGGAATAGCATAATTAAGTCTAGCTGGATCAGTTGAATTCTGTAGGGGTTCATTGTTCTGTTCATTGTGTTTCATTGTGTAAATTTGTGAATAATGTTTTTCTCTGATTTAAAATCTAGTCGTCACCCTAGCTAAATTACTCCGGGTAATTTTCATTGGATAATTACCAAAACAAACTGCAAAGTTATGCTCTGGGCTGCTTGCTTAAGAATGTTTTGAGTGTTCTAGCCTCGTCCATAACAGACTGGGGGCTCATTGCTGGATTTTCAACAGCGAGTGGGAGGTGCTAGTGTTTTTGTTTTGGGTATTCCTTTGATTGGGTTGACAAAGCTTAGAATAGTAATGGCTATTTCAGTGTCCAAACGTTTCCTCGGTGTGCATGCAGTGACTTTGGATATTTTACGAAAAGTGAATAAGACCAATTTGCAATTGGAACTGACTGCTTCTGTGAGGAAAGGAGAGGTAATTACAGCAGTAGCTCGTCAATTAAACTTGCTGGAGACATCATCCGAATCTATAGAGATGGGAAGAATTCAGTTGCAAATGAAACATCTTGAGTTAGCGGCGAGACCTAAGGAAAGGGCAGACAAAATGAAACATTTGACTTTCAATAAAATGCAGAAGAAGGGGGAAAAGAGAGAGCAGCAGAACAGAGAGTGAAAAAGAAAGAATGGCAAAAGAGAAACCAGCAGGGGAGAGAGAAAGAGGGAGGTTTTGAAGAACAAAAACTGACACTTAAAAAGGGAAGTCAGTGTTAAACACTGGAGATAACGACTGAGGGTGGGCTTAGTGAGGAAGAGAGTGCGGATGAGCAACCCCTGGGTAGTCAGAAGCCTAGTGAGAATTTGTTTGCTTATGTTCAAGCATTGCCTCAATTTGATGAGAAGAATGTGATGCCCTTTTCATCTCATTTGAAAAGTTGGCTCAACAAATAAAGTGGCCAGAGTCAATGTGGGTTTTGTTGATCCAAACGAAGCTTGTAGGTAGGACTGGTGAGGTATTCACATCCCTATCAGAGCAGGAATCTGGGGAGTCTGAAGAGATTAAAAAAAATTAAGTCAGCATAGGCAACCTTTCAGGAATCTAATGAGGATGCTGGTCAAACCTACACTGTGTTTCTAAAGACCAAACAGACTAATTTCGATAGTTGGATAAGAGCTTTAAAATTCAGGCAAAGCTATAATGCCCTTAGAGAGGTTAGTATTTGGAGGAATTCAAAAATTCACGATCTGAAGTAGTGCAAACTCAGGTGGAAGAGCAGAGAGTGCAATCAGCAAGGTTAGCTGCTGAAATGGCTGATGATTATGAACTGGTTCATAAACTTGATTTGCTTTCCAGAACCAGTTCTTGTCTCTGAGGGACAGAAATTGGAGCAAAGAGATATCCTCATGTGCAAAGGGAAATGTAGATCACTGTGTAGAATGTAAGGATAATTTACCACGGTAATAAAGAAAACCTTGAGGGGGACAAAGAAGTTTAAATACTATGGTGTTTTCATTGCAATAAAGTAGGCCACACACATTCACAGTGTTGGTGAGCTGGGAGAAATCCAGCTGTAGGATAACAAGACAAGCCTGGAAGTTTCCTTGAACTAGTAACAAAAAGCATAGGGGGAGTTAGGCAACTGCCTCAGAGTGTACTAGGTGATCAGTGGACATGCTAAATCTGCGTAAAAAAATCTACATGGAAGGGTAAAGTTTATACACATAGGCCAGGAGTAATTGGTAAGGTGTTCCAATATTAATTGACACAGGATATTTTCAGTCTGTAATGCTGAGGGGTGAGGCTTTATGAACTCTTGAGAGACTATTGCCAGAAAATGTGCTGGGAACAGGAATTCATAGTGAGGCAAAAAGTGCTCAGTTATGTGAAGTGAGGCGATGGAGTCCAGAGAAGAGCGGGGAATGTGTGGTAGTTGTACTGGACCCCTAACTCTCAGCTCCAGGAATAAAAATTGTCCTTGAAAATAATATAGCTGATTCAATGGTAGGCGTGCCCTACTCTAGTTGAAAAGTAAGTGAAGATGCAGGCAACTGACGACCTGGAGAATGTTTTTCCAGGAATTTTCCCTGATTACGTCATCAGAAGATCACAATGCACTGGTTGAAGCAGGATAAAGGCACAGATAAGGAAGCTGACATAGAGTTATCCGATAGTTTCTTTTTGACGAGATAAGTGGAACAGAAGGAGCAAGTATGAAAACATGAAAGTACTTTAGCTCTGCTAAGTTGATTAAATTAAGCAGAAAGATGATGAGTTCCAAAAGTTATATCAAAAAACATTTATAAAGAAAGAGAATGAATGCATTCCTGTGTGTTATTACTTAAATGATATCTTAATGTGGATATGGAGATCAGTGCACATTGAAGCAGATCAGGCGTGGACAGAAATTCTTCAAATAGTTTTTCCTGTTGGGTATAGTAAGGAGGCGCTGCGAGTGGCAATGAGCTACCACTTGGAGATCATTTCGGGGTTAGGACATTACAGGCTGGAATACAAAGATACTTCCACTGGCCTGGACTACACAAAGATGTAGTTGAATTTTGCCAGATATCTCAAACATTCACACAGACAGTAATAAACCTGCAACTTTAATACCTATTCCAACAATTGAGGAACCTTTCACAAGAGTCTTGATAGATTGTGTAGGCCCCTAGCTCAAACAAAAAAGTGGAAATATGTATTTCTTAACAATAATGAATGTGCCGACTGGATTTCCAGGGGCAGACCCATTATGCAGCATCACAGCTAAAAGAGTTGTAGAAAAATGTTTTTTTTTACTCGGTACGGACTACCAATAGAGATCCAGACAGATCACACCTCACATCCGAACTATTCAAGGAGATGATGGATAACTTGGGAATAAAGCAATTCAAAATTACTGCGTACTATTTGGAATCACAGGGAGCATGAGAGAGATGGCATCAAACACTGAAGACCATGTTGAGGTTTTATGGTCAGGATTATCCAGATGATTGCGATAAGGAAATTCCTTTTGAACTATTTGTGATCACAGATGCACAGAATGAATCGACCAAATTCAGTCTATTTAAATTAATTTGTGGGCATAAAGTAAAAGGACCATTAACATTGGTTAAGGAGAAATTAATAAGTCAGAATTCAGAGACCATCTGATTGGATGATGTGTCAAATTTTAGGGAACGATTAAATAGAGCTGGAGAGTTGAGTAGACAGCATTTAAAAGTATTGCAGCATACAATGAAACAGGAAGTGGATCAGAAATCATAAATTGGCAATTTTGCAATTGGGAGTAAAGTATTGGTGTTACTTCCAGTAACAGTTGAACCTTGAAAAGAAAGTTTTGGCGTACCTTATCAAATTGGGAAGAAATTGAATGAGGTGAATTATTTGATACGGACTCCAGACAGGATGAGATCTCACGGAGTGTGAATATTCTCAAAAGGTGTTTTGATAGGGAAGTAAAGCAAGAGGAGAAGGTGTTAACGATTACAGCACAGAAGGAAGAACCAAGTTCAGAGGATTCTGAATTGGGCATTCCTCAAATCAAATTGGAGAATGAGGAAGCTGTCAAAAAATGGGATAAATTATTGAGTTACCTTACACAAGAAAAGAAAAGTGACCTGAAAGAGTTTTTACTATCTTGTGGAGAGATTTGCGGTAATAAACTGGGAAGTATGAACATAATTGTGCATGATGTAGACACAGGAGATGCTGTTCAGATTAAGCAACATCCTTATGGGCATGATTCTCCAAAATTGGTACAGGTTCAGAAGGAGATAGAGCGCACACTCCAATACGTCACAATCGAAGTGAGTTACAGTGACTGGAGTTCACATATAATCATGGTACCAAAGCCAGATGGTACCCAAGGGTCATGTGTGGACTATCACAAAGTCAATGCCGTTGCAAAAACTGATGCAGATCCAATTCCATGTTTGGAGAACTGTGTCGAAAAAGTGGGAGAAGCTACTTACATTTCTAAGTTGGATTTGCTCAGAGGCTACTCGCACGGACCTCTGTCAGAAAAAGCAAAGGCAATTTCGGCTTTCATAACACCAAATGGACAGTTCAAATTGTGGCATTTTGTATGAAAAGCGATCCAGCCACATTTCAGAGACCGATAATAAGGTAATTGCCTGATTACCCAACTCTGTGTTCTACGTCGATGACCAGGTGGTTTTTAGTCACTCATGGAAGGAACGTTTACAGCATTTATCGGACTTGTGCGATCAACTTCAGAAGGCAGGCTTGGTGGAAAACTTAGCTAAAAGTGAATTTGAGAAACCCCAAGTCCCGTCCCTGGGTCACGTTATTGGACATGGACAAATGGCCCCATGAGATACGAAAACGAAAGTAGTTGGGGAATGTTTCACACCGTCGACAAAAAGAAATATGCAGTACTACGGTTCATGGGATTTACTGGATATTACCGAAAGTTTGTGCCAAACTTTAAGCAGTGCGGCGGCTCCACTCACCAATTTGTCAAGGGCAAGAACTCTCAGTGGACAGTGGACTGTCAAAAGGCATTTTACAATCAAAATACTGTGTTAACTCTGCTCCCAGAAGAGCTACACTAGATTTGGCGAAGCCTTTCAAGGTGGCTATCGTTGCCAGTGATGTGGGTATTGGCCCAGTGTTCCTACAGGAGGATGATGGGGGAATAGAAAGGCCCATCGGGCATTATTCTGGGAAGTCGAACGTTCATCAACAGAAATGTTCAACGGTGGAGAAAAAGACTTTAAACTTAGTGTTGACATTACACCATAACTGTGTTTATACTAACAGCAATGCATCTGAGACAATCGTATACACTGATCATAACACATTTGTGGGAAAAACTAAGGACAAAAATGTCAGATTGTTTAGATGGAGATTCTTATCGCAGCCATTCAATCTGACAGTTGTGCATGTGGAAGGTCGCGAAAGCGTGAAAGCTGGTGAGTTAATGAGACTCGAATGAAATACGGAGGTGTTCGGTGATGGGAGTACCGCGGCCTGAATTTGAAAGGGTTTGTGCATGTTTGAATGTTCACTGTTAGCATAGTGTATCTGTCTGTTTTGAGACTACTAACTGGATTTGAAGGGTTAAAAATGCAGCCATTTTTTAGCATTGATGGTTCTTTTTTTTAGTGGGGGGAGACATGTCACAAAGCAAGTCCCTTATTTGTCAAAAAGCTGTTCCTTGGCTCAAGGAGACTCTGTCCTTGGTTTCTTTCGCAGGGACAATAAAACGGGGCCAAGCTCCGATCAGTCCGGTTTGGTACAGAAATGAAAAGGATTTTTAGAGGCCTTTTGTTTATATGGAAACAGATGAGACTTCAGGCCGAAGTGGACATGCTTTATAAGTGACCAGTATAATGAACGGAGAGTGGTGAGCTATTTTAGCTGAACTAGCTGAGCTGAATTGAGCTGAGCAGTTTTCAGTTGAGTTTTGAACTGGGAAGTTCATCTGGGAGCTGTGTGGAAACTCTCTCTCTCTCTTCTGACCTTCAGTTTCAACCTGGAAGTATATGTTCCGTTTGTACTGGTTTTTATTGGGAGTTTGATTATTGGGACAGTTGTGTATGCTCGGAACAGCATAATTAAGTCTAGTTGAATTGGGTGAATTCTGTCGTGGTTCTTTATTCTGTTCTTTGTGTTTCATTGTGTAATTTTATGAATAAAGTTTTTGTCTGTTTTAAAATGTAGTAGTCATCCTAGCTAAATTACTCCTATTTCAATTCTCTTTCTCAGTCCCTTTCCAACATGGCCATCCTTGGCGTCCTCCATTGCCACAACGAACCAAACCATGATTTGGAAGAACAAGATCTCATCTGTCTCCTGTGTAGCCTACACCCGGGGGACTCAACATTGAAATCTCCAATTGCCAATAATCTCCCTTCCAATCCCCCGACTCCCTTCCCAGACACTCCCCTCCCTTCCATTCCTCTGAGCAAGCTTTTGTCCAGCTACCTACCAACTGGCCTCAGCCATCCCATCAATAACCCGCTGATACCCTTGATCTGTGTTCACTTATCCCCCACCTCGTCACTCTGCCTCCTCCTCCCTCACCCGCCACTTTATCTATCGACCCCCTTACTCCCATCCACAGTCCTGACGAATGGTTATATCCAAGGCGTTCACTTTTCAACGTCTTGATGCTGCCTTGCTTATTTTGTTCTTCCAGCTTCCTGCGTGTGTATTTTGGATTCCAACATCTACTTTTTTTTAAAATTGTCTTCTTGTGTAACAGGCAGGAGTGAGTGAATGCATTGCACCTCTTGTTATCCAACAGATCAGATCCGCGGAATGGCTTTCTTATATTACTGTGAGACCAGCTAGAGTTACTGAAGGAGTTTCTCTTTCTTTCAACCATGGAAATGTTTAGTGCCCAGCAGTGCTCTTGATCAATGTTACCTATACGTTAACAGCATAAGCTTGAATATTGTTCTGATTTGATACCTGAGTACCTTAGGAGGTGACGCATTATTCTGAACATTGTATAATCTTCACAGAACATCCCCACTTCTGATCGCATGACAGAGGGAAAGATATTGATCAAGCAGTTGAAGATGTTTATGCCGAATAAGCTAGCCTGAGGATTGCCCACAGAGATATCCAGGAACTGGGAGGATTGATGTCCACCAGCCCCATTGTGTTCTGAATGATTTAACCAGTGGGGAGTTTACCACTGATTCCCATCAAGTTCAATTTTGTTCAGTCTCCTTGACATCTCGCTCAATCAAATATCAGGGCCAGTCACTTTACGCTGTGTTCATATCTTCTATCCATTTCAATAGGCCAAGGTATATGTGTGGGGAGTGTTTCCTTCTCTCAGGGAATAGTGACAGTTGGGACCAGACAGTTGGGGAGGCCAAATCACTGAGATGTTTGGGGGGTGCGAGTGGGTGTCAATGGATTTTGACCCGTCAGAGAGTTGAGGGCTACAAAGAATTGGGCATAAAAGAGGAATTGCGGCCGAGTGAAGATCGGCCCTGACTTACTGAATGGAAGGGCAGGTCTGAGGGGCTATGTAGCCTGGTTTTATTCCAGTATACTCCATAGTCCAGTCACTTTGCGGCCTCTTCCATTTCCTGTGTGACTGACTTCAAGTAACTGAATAGACTGATCCTGTTGCTGTGTAACTGAATACTGATGTTGCATGATCTGGTTACAGTTTTATAGGCCCGAGGAATTTATTGGCCTCCTCCTGTAATTGTCCATCAAGCGCTAGGGGCTGAAAGGCCTCATTCTGTTCTGGTGTAATTGAAATCCATATTGACTAAATCTTGGAGAAAGTGAGCACTGCAGTTGCTGGAGATTAGTGTCGAAAAGTGTGGCACTGGAAAAACACGGTGGGTCAGGCAGCATCAGAGGAACAGGAGAATCGACGTATTGGGAGAACCTGATAAAGGACTTATGTCCGAAACATAGATTCCCCTGCCTCTCGAATGCTTCCTGACCTGCTGTGCTTTTCCAACATCACATGTTTCGACGTCTACTGCCCCACCCAAGTCAATCTTCCTGGTCACATCATCCAATTACATGAAGAAAATTGTCAAGCACAAACTTCCTCGCACTAAGCCATACTTACTATTCCTAATCAAAGCCTGTCTTTCTAAATGCATACGTATCTTATCCCTCAGAACCTTCTCAAGTAACTCACCCACCATGGATGTTAAACCTACTGGTCTGTAGTTCCAAGGCTTTTTTTGTGCAGTTCTCCTCGAATAAGGACATGTCATTTGCCACCCTCCAGTCTTCCGGGACGTACACTGTGGTCAGTGATGATCAACATTATAGTCCATGGTCGCTGAAAATTCTTCTGCAGCCATTTGAGGCGCTCTTGGATATATCGGGTAAGGACCATGAGATTTATACACTTTCAAACATTCTAGTGTGTCCAAATCTCCTCTACTATGACATGGATTGTCCCTAAGATATCACGACTAACTTCCTCAAGTTCTGAAGTCATCATGTCTTTCTCCACGGTAAACATAGAGTGGAAATATTCGTTGAGGATTTCACCCATCTCTTATAGTTCCACACATACTTGTCCACATTGATCTTCGGTGGGTCCTATTTTCTCTCCAGTTATTGCTTTTTCTTTTAATATATTCAAGTACCTCCTAATCATTTCAGCCAAGGCTCTTTCTTGACCCCTTTTCACCCGACTGATTTCTTTCTTCAGTAAACTCCAGTTTCTCTTATATACCTCCAGGAGTTCCCTTGATCCCAGCTGCCTGCACCTGAGCCACGCCCGAAGTTCGAACATGAACCTGTTGACCAGTTTTGTCCCTCTCCATAACTATATGAAAACTAATAGAACTATGGTTACTGGTCCCAAAGTGCTCCTCCACTATTAATTCAGTCACCTGTCCAGCCCGATTTCCTAAGAAAAGTTCGAGTTTTGCCCCTTCCCGAGTAGGACACTCTATACACTGCTTGAGGAAACTTTCCTGATGCATTTAACTGATTCTATCTCATCAAATCCCTTAATGCTCTGACCGTTCCAATCACTATTAGAAAAATTAAAATCCCCTAGTATGATAACCCTATTGCTCCTGCAGGTCTCCCCTCTCTCCTGCATATTTGTTCCTCTCATTCCTGCTGACTTTTTGGGGGCCTATATTAACCCCAACACCTCACCATTCCATTCCTATTTCTTAACTCCACCCACAAAGCCTCATTGGGTGATCCATCAGTTATTTTATCTCTGATTACTGCTGTGGTACTCCCCTTCATCAGAAATGCAACTCCCCCTCCCCTACTTCCACTACCTCTGTCTCACCTAAAGTACCTGTTCACTAGCACATTAAGCTGTCAGACCTTTCCATCACTTCGTCATATTTCTGTCATGGCTGTAATATCCCAGTCCCACCTACATATCCACACCCTGAGTTCATCGGTCTTACCTATCAGCCCTCGTGCATTGAAACAGATGCAATTTAATCCGAAATGCATTACTTTCTCTCTGTCGTTTTCCAGAAATAGTAACCTTACTATTTCTGATTACTGTATCTCCTTCCACTTGCCTCTCTGCTCTTGAGCATATGACCATTTGCCAATCTAGTTTAAGCCCTCCCTTGTAACCCGAGCAAAACTGGCCGCCAAGATATTGGAATCCCCTTCAGTGCAAGTGTCTGACGTTAATCTCCCTCTCCGGAGATTATCACTGTCAAGGTATTTTTAAAGAATGATTCTCCTAGCTCTCTGTAATTACATTGCAGGACCTCATCCCTATTTCTACTGGTATCATTTGTGCCAACGTGCATAATGATTTCTTCTGCTCACCCTCCGTGTTATTGCAGTCCTCTCGTACTTTCTGGCCATTTGTATTGCGTTTATGAATTCCTTGAATCCTTCGATTGCATTCCAAATTGCGTCTCACTCCATAGTGGGAGAGGTTGATGTTCTTGTGAATACAGGGTTATTGGAAAAGAACGCCATTAGACATACGGACAACAATATGTCTATCCTCTCACTGAGTCTGCTTTTCCTTCATTAGGTTATATTTATTTTATTAATCCCCCATTCCACTTTACTGTGATTTCTCCATAACGCTTGTATAAAAATCTGTCTGTCTCAGCCTTGAAGATATTTAATGATCCAGCCTCAACAGTCCTGCGAATTGTCTACAATTGTTTCCCTTTCACTGATGTGAGACTTGGTGGTTTTTAATCTGGTGATTTACCCACTCCATCTTGCTTGAAATTCCAATTCTTCCTCAGCTCCTGTGGCAAGGGTCAAACGGTCACTCTCCCTGAATCCAGGAAATGCTTCTCCAAACTGACACCGATTCGGAGGATGTGTTTAACATATTCTCTGGCTCTGTGAACAGGCTGTCCCCTTAGTCCGTAATACTCCTATTTTTATCCCGTGTTATCCTCTTCCCCTTAATAAACCAAAAAAAAAATGACTGTAGATTCTTGCTAATCTTACCCGTTAATGTTTTATCACTCCTCCTTCTGCTCTTCCACTGATTGTTTAAGTTTAGCCCTCCACTTGCTATATTCTTTTAGGACCTTCATTGACCTGCTCACTTGGTACCAGATTTAAGCTTCTCTTTCCCTTTTCATCCTGTTCGGAATTTGTGTCGACATCTGAGGTTCTCTGGGTTTGTTTTCCTAAATTTTATCTGCGGTGTAACATGCTGGGCCGACACTGTCATCAATTCAATTTTAATCAAATGATTCCCCCACCCCCCGCCCCACCTTGATCTGCTACAGTTTCACCCAGAAACAACTGCACTTTCGCCAGATCCTGTCATTTGTTTCCATAAAATCTTTCTCCCCAACGCAAAAAGCTCTTATTTTTCTCACAATTTTGGGGTCTTTTCCTTCACAAAGTCAAAATGTGTGATATCACGGTCACTGGTCCAATAATGCTCTCCCACTTCTGCCTAGAACAGCTGACTGGCTTCGTTCCCCACAGTGCGGCCCAGCACTGCACTGCCCATTGGTGTATCTGCTCTGTGTTGATATAAGAAGCTCTCTAGAATAAATTTCAAAGAACCTGCACTTCTTAAAAATTATCACTGACCGAATGAATGTTTGGAATTGAAATGCTTGAATATAACTAGCCTATTATTGTTTTACACATCTCAATAACTTGGTTATATTCCTGCTCCCGTACTTTCCTTTATTTGGGGGTCTATAATATATCCCTAGCTGTGTTTCTGTCGTGGTTTTGATCCCGAGCTCTAACCATCAAGCCTCTTTAGAAGATCCTTTCAAGATATCGTCCCTTCTTAGGCCAGTAACTGACTCCATAATTAATAAGGCAACACCACCTCCTCTTTTACCCCTCTCTTCTGTCCTGACTCTTGTTCTGGTACCACAGAATATTGCGTTGTTAGCCCCGACCTCCCTCAAACACATCTGTGTAATGGCAAAAATGTCACACTTCCACATGTCACCTCGTTTCCTTATCATATCTGTCTGTCTGATAATTTTACCAGCATCAAGGTAAAGTACATCCAACCTGGAATATATCACCTGGAATACTCTGTACCTCGGAGTTCTTCAGTCATTCACTGTTCGTTATCAACCTGTCCAATTCATGAAATAAAACTGTAACTCTGGGACTGAATGACTATTTGTTGAATTTGAAATTCGTTTTTAGTAAATGTGCTCATCAAATGCAACTTTCCAGAACTGAACAGTCAGCTCCAGCTACCACGAGTTTCTGCTGATTAGTTCCCTGCTCAGTGTGCAGAGGGGACAGCCCTCAGCGATGGAGAAAGTGAGGACTGGTGATCAGAGTCGAAAATTGTGGCGCTGGAAAAGCACAGTAGTCAGGCTGCATCAGAGGAGCAGCAGAATCAAAGCTTCCCATGTTTTCCATTCCATAATACACAGGATATTGGGAACCATAACTGCTCAGGAAGGCAGCACTGTACAGAGCCCTGAAATGGAAAGCAGTCAATCAGTTGGGTGGATAGGGAGTAAAAAGTTGAGGTAAAATACAGACTATTTGAAGTACAAACATAAGGATAGATAAATCCCTCGGCCAGGCAGGAAACACTCCAGGTTACTACAGGAAGAGAGGGAAGAGATTTCTGTGCCTTTGTCGATGGTCTTTGCACCTTCACTCTCCATTGGAGTAGCGTTGGTTGATTGGAGGGTGGCAAATGTAATCCCTTGTTCAGGCAAAGAAACAGGTATTTTCCTGATAATGACAGACCAGTCAGCCTTACATCAGTATTGGGCAAATTATTGGAGAGGATTCTGGAAAAACAAGGTTTGATTAGAAATAGTCAGCATGGATTTATGAGGGGCAGATTATACCTCACAAATCTTATTAGACTATTTGAGGATGGGATTAAACACACTGAAGAAGGTAGAGCAGTGAATGCGGAGTGCATGGATTTTAACAAGGTGTTTGATAAACTTCCCCATTGTAGTTTCATTCAGAATGTAAGGAGGCATGGTATACAGGGAGACCTATCTGTCTGGATACAGAATTGGCTAACCCATAGAATACAGAGGGTCGTGGAAGTATTCAGTGTGGAACTAGGTGAGCAGTGGTGTTCCGTAAGGATCGGTTCTGGGACCTCTGCTGTTTGTGATTTTGATAAATGACTTGGATGACGAAGTGGAAGGGTAGGTTTTTAAGATTAATGATGTAACACAGATTGGTGGAATTGTGCATAGTGTGGAGGGCTGTTGTAGTTTGCAACAGGAACATTGACAGGATGCAATACCCAGCTGCGAAGTGGCAGATGGTGTTCAATATGGAAAGAGGGATACGATTCATTTTGGAAGATCGAATTTGAATGCAGAATATAGGGTTAAAGGCAGGATTCTTCCATTGTGGAGGAACAGGGGGATCATATGGTCTATGACATAGCTCCAATAAAGTTGCTACCCAGGTTAATAAGGTTGTTAAGGATGTATTTGATGTATTCATTAGCCGAGGGATTTAGTTTAACAGCTGCGAGGTTATGCTGCTACTCTATGAAGCCCTGGTGAGACCACACTTAGAATATTGTGATCAGCTCTGGTTGCCTCGTTATAGGAAAGATGTGGAAGCTTTGATGAGGGTGCTGAGGAGATTTATCAAGATGCTGCCTGGACTGGAGGGCATGTCTTACAAAGAAAATTTGAGGAAGCTAGGGTGTTTTCCTCATTGGGACGAAGAATAATGGAAAGTGACTTGACAGGGGTGTTCAAGATGATGAGACACAACGATAGAGTGAATAGCCATTTACTTTCTCCCAGGGTGGAAATGGCTCTGGAAGGGGTATGATTTTAAGGTAATTGAAGGAAGGTTTCGGGGTGATGTCAGAGGTAGGTCATTTCACAGAGGGTTGGATGTGTACAATGAACAGCCAGCCATTGTAAAATCAACTATATGAGGGATATATAATTGGATAGGCACATGAATGATAGTGTAATGAAAGGTATGTAGGTTAGTTTGATCTTAGAGTAGGATCAAAGGTCGACAGAACGTCAAAGACTGAAGGGCCTGTACAGTGCTGTTCTGTGTTTCCAGTTTCACCCAGCTTGTGGATTGTCATCAATTGTTGAATGTGTGAGAGAGTGATGTGTGTGAGATCAGAAAGCTTTGGAGGGTTGTAAGGCCAAAGCCTCCAGTTATGGTCTGCATTGTTACAGTCACCTGAAAGCCAGTATAATATGTGTATTTACTTAGACCAGACGGAATCCGTCAAGTTCAGTTATTAATGTGATGCTTGGATTGCTGATTGCTGCTGGTTACTTCACATACATTCTACTGTGTGACCCATGTAGTAATCTCTGACCATTCACAGATATGTACATTTTTATTTTGATACTGGAGAATGTGAAGGTGCCATTTATTGGATATGGATTTAGAGGTTTCTTTGTGGGGCACAGGATACTGTAATAGATTGTCAACTTGTTAACATCTTCACCCCGGGCTGCAGGTGTATGTAATCTTGGAGGCAGGTCAGATTTCATCACCATAGGTAACTTGTATGGTGTGGTTCTAGCTCTCCATGACTACACGTCTGCTCTCTGGGCCAGGCTTTGGCTGAAGATGAAATTTAAAACTTGATTGCTGGTCAGCCATTAGTATTTAACCTGAACAACATTTGTACCTACACTGAGACCAGTGATAGTGTGTTGGTGGGTTCTCCCCGTGCCCAAGGTGGATTCCAAATTATTTGTTTTGAAGTAATGTTTGACTGACTGCCCCGAACCAGGTTAGAAACTCAATGTACAGATTTTGGAACAGACGAATGAGTCTCTGTGTATCTCAGGCAGCTGTGAGGTTCAATAACAGTGTAAATGATTTCAGATCTATTTGAAGCAATTTTCAGCATAGCCCATTGCAAGGTGGTCAGTTTACTGAGCCGAAAAATAGTCGGATGTTTGCTATATTCCATGAATTGGGCAAAAATAAGATGTGAACGATAATCATTCAACTGAACTAGAACCTCTTCAATCAATTCTGTTGATTCAATATTTATGGAACTAAAATATAAACTCCTGTCAAGATTTTCCAACACAGAAATAAAGCATGTACATTTTATTTTATCGAAGAAAGAACATAACTCTTGTGGTAATCAGAATTAGATATTCAATGTCACGATTCAAAGCAATGTTTTCCCACTCCAATATTTTTAAAGTGGTTGGCTTCTGAATGCATTGATGTTCAGAGTGAGCAAACGACTGAACATACAAATAGAATTAGCGTTCTTATACATTTATATATAAACAATCAGTTTAATTTCTCACTGAAATGTACGATCTTCAGCTATTTGCCAGCAATTTAAAAATTGCAATAATTCACAATGGACTGTGAACATTAAACTAAATAAATTATTTGTGTTATCAAATTTTAGTGAATAATAATTTGAAATATTCCAATTTTTGGAATGAATGATGCTTAATATGAAACGTGGAGAGTGAAAAAAAAGCAACGAACATAATATTGTGTCAGTGAAAAGTCAAAGCTTTCCAAAGAGTTTTGTGCCAAAGCAATGATATATTCATGTTCTGAGTAATAATTAGACTTCATAATGAAACTGACCTTGCAATACTTGCATTTTAAATGCTTATGCTGCACCAAATAATCAGATATTTGTGAGCATTTACACAGTGACATAATTGGATACTGACTTTTATTCACAGCTGACACATGATAGAGTACAAAACTTTGAAATACAGGAGGAAGCCATTGGTCATTATGTATGCATCAGCTCCAAAAATGTCTCCCAAGCACCACCCATTTGCCAGCCCTCTCTCTGTTGCCCGTTAAATTAATAATTTCCAAATATATATCCAGGTCACTTTTGAATCTTCATCCACAACTTTCCCAGCCGGTCAATTCCAATTCGTAACAACTCTCTAACTAAAGCCGTTTTGCCTTGTTTCACTTCTAGCTCTTTTGCTGACAACCTTGAAATTAGAATTCCTTGATGCTATAATGCCTACTAATAGAGTATTCTTTTTCTACTCTGCAACTTTTTCATACTTTTGAGCACCGCAATAAATTCACATCTTTGTCTGTTCTGCTCCAGAAACAATAAGACTTGCAACAACTGTAACAAACACTACAACAGAAAAACAAGCAGAAAACTAGTCTCCAGGATATATGAACATCAACTAGCTACAAAAGACATGATCCCAATACGAATACCTTATGTACTGATGAGGAAGTACGCCACTTTGACTAGGTCTGCATATCCATTATAGGACAGGCCAATCAGACACAAGCACAAGAATTCCTGGAAACATGGCATTCCAACCGGAACTCCATCAACAAACACATCAATTTTGACTCCATCTACCATCCTCTGAGAAAAAAGGGCAGGAAATGACATCATCGACACCGGAAATTACATTTCCAACTCAAGGAAACCGAAACATTTAAATAGAAGGTGGGAGATAACACCAGCACTTCACTGGAGGCTCACTTACTGAGTACAGTCAATGGCACAAACTAGGAACTGCCATTAGCTATTGCTTCAGAATATATCTGAGTGTTCATGGCTGCCACCACATAGAATAATTGAATGAAAATGCGAGCCTGCATCACTAAGTGCATATCCAAAGGCTTTTTTTGTTAAGTTTGTGAGATTACCTGATCAATCACCCGCCTAGGAAATGCATTCCAGACACATCTTATTAGGGGCAGAAAAGCGGCTCAATGGAGAGCACGTCTGCCTTACAGCGCTGGGGACGCAGGTTTGATTCCAGCTTTGGGTCACTGCCTGTATGGATTTTGCACATTCCCCCTATATCCGCGTGGGTTTCCTGTAGGTACTCCGATTTCCTCCCACAATCCAAAGATGTGCAGGATAAGTGAATTGGCCATGCTAAATTGCCCAAAGTGTTCAGGGACATGTAGATTATGTACATCAGTCAGGGGTAAATATAGGAGGAATGTGTTTGGGTGGTTTACTCTTTGGAGGGTCAGTGTGGATTTTTTGGGCCGAAGGGCCTGTTTCCACATATAGGAACTTTATATACTATGTCTGTGCCACCCTCTCAGTTCGATACAGACTCCAGAAATCCCCTCTCAATCCCCTACCTTTCACTTTAAGTATGTTTCCTTTTGTTTTTGACCGTTAGAGTAAGCGAAACAGCTGCTCTCTTTTCATCCTCTCCATACCCTTTATGCTCTTGTATACCTGTACCAGGTTCCCTCCTCAACCTTTCCTGCTGCAAAGTTTAGCCCTCGCCCTTCAAAGTTTGAGTTCTCACTTGTCTTGTTAATTCAGATGTGCATCATCTCACATTTATCAGTGTTAAACTTCATCGGCCATTAATCTGGATATAGAAATTTTCTGTTTGTATCGTCCTGTAGCCTAACCCTTTCCTCCTCACTGTGAACCACCCAGCTAATCTTTGTGTCATCCCCAATATTAGTTATTATTCCACTTCCATCCATCTTCCACATTCTCACCATCATCATTTATGAATATCACAAACAAACCTTGATTTCCTTCCTGTTCTCCACATGTTATTTACAAAGGAATAATTAAGAATTCCAGTCTCTTGTTGTTCTTATTTTGGGGAATTTACAGAGTGATGTAGTTCACACCTATTATGAGGGTGCTGCAAATACCATTTTCGAAACAAATTTAAATTCACCTTTTACACTCTGTCCCTCAGCATGTCTTATTCATAAAGCTTGTAACTAATTTAGGATGAACTATGGTTTGGTACCTTGCACTGGAACGTTAGCATGTTGTATGGCACTGTCTTTCGTAACAATAGTGAAAACTGAAGAAATCTTTCATCTCAGGATGGACACAGACTCATTGCTTGAATCAGCTAATGTGATGAGGAAAAATATTCAATTAAATTCTATGTTATGGACAAACGGCACGAGATCAAATCATATTCTCATGTCTACCTTGAATTGGAAGCAAATACATACTGTTAAAAAATTCAAAAATGTTGAGACACAACAGCAGGGGAGAAAAAAAAACACGTCACCCGCATTTGATGGAGATACAAAACTACAGAGTGAATGTACAATCTGTTAAAGAATCAAGTGATAGAAAAAGAAGTGCATCAAATCTTAATTTTCATTGGAATCAGATCCCAATTTTCCTGAACATTGGTGGTTTTCACCCAACCTCACTTTTCCAAAAACAAACTTTACCCAGTCACTCAAACTTCATTAGCCATTCTTCCTCCCCCTTCCCAGTCTTTCTTTACACTCCTACTTCCCTTGCACTACCACTTCTGTTGCCACATACTCTTCCACTGATAATATCTCTTCACATCTTTCTTCTGCCACTCCCACTGTAATTTACACCAGTTCCCTAGTTACTCCCACTTCCACTGGCCATCCCTTACTCTTTTAGCTTTCCATTGGGGTGATGGGAGCTGCTGGCTTCTGTGCTGCTATTGGTCATCAGTGAATGATGAGATTGAGATGTTCAATGCCCAATAGGAACAGACAATAGTGTATGTCTGTCACTGTGTAATGTACCGTGAATAGGGTGCTTTTTTCCACATAAAGAGTGGAACTTTTTTCTGTCTCTCTGTCACAGCGCTTCATCAAACAACCTCATCCCAAATAGGAAACACCTCTCCTCAGAATCAGAAGTCCATGAATCTGTTTGTCCTTAAACGTTGCGAGATCAGTGACTACATTGTTCAAATATGCCGTGTTCTACCCCTTTTCTCTTTAGTACTTTAACTCATTTTCCAATGTCAGTTGAGATGCCATCAAAGTAGTACTTGACTCATGTAGCATCATTGACCCTCAGGAAACTGCGATCAACGGGAGTCGGAGGAAATTCTGTGCTGGTAATTTCCTCAATGAATAATGACACCTTCCCTAGAGCTATTTGGAATGACAAATAAACTCTGCCCATGCTAGTGCCTTCCAAAACCACGGATGGATTTGTCTTATTAATAACATCAAGGTACATTCAGTTTTCACAGTTCGGTCTAAAATCTCAGAAGAGTAAGATAATGATTCCGATTATTTTCAATCATTTACTTTCTGAGGACTGGTCGTGCGGTGCCGTTGCCACTGAGATCAACATTTTCTCTGTTCAGCAGCATCACATCACATTAACTCAGGGCTGCACCATTCCCCAATTCTACTTCATTCTCCAGCTCATTCGCCATGCTCACCAGATATACGAGGCGCCCAAGATGGAATAACTTAGAGATGCCTATGAGCCTTTGGAACATGCCACCCCACCCTTACCCTGCAATCTGAGACCATCCCCTCCCCCCAGCCCACCTCCTGTAGTGTATTCGCCATCCCTCCTAACCTTCCACGCTCTAATGCTGAATGTTCTGTACGCAGCAAATGTCTCGGCTTTATCCCTCTGTGCCCCCACTTTAAGGAGTTTCAGGCACGTCATAATGTTGAACTCCTCTTCCACCGTCTTCTCTCAGTGTCCATTTCTTTGGGCAAGAGTACATTCGCCAACCCATGTAACATTCGCCCAGCTCCAACACTTTCCCTCCACCTGGAACCATTCCTCTGGCGTTTAGTTGAACTTAATCTGTTCATTGAGAACGCTCCATGTGAGTTTAGTTGTCTTAAATTCTCTGTATACCCCTCATCCTATCCAATTTATCTCCCTCTGAACAGACTGTACGCTGTATGCTTCGATCCAACCCTGACTATGTTCCGATAAGGGTGGTCTGCTGTAGTCTGGTGGACTCACCTCTACATTTCAGGGGCTGAGTGCCAACTTTCAGAGACCTCCACATATCACCTGCTGATCCATAACCCTGCCATGGCACATCAGGTTATTTTATTAACTAAATATGACCATATTTCATCTGGAGATTCACACTCACTCGCCCCCCCCCCCCCACCCACCAAAAACACACACACTCACCCCACCTAATAGTCCCGAAGCTGATGGCCCTCTGATAGCAGAGTTCGCTTTTTATCTCCTCCTGAAATTCCCAAAACAGAACTGCCCATGCAGACCCATCGCTTCAGCCTGCTCCTGCCATACAGAGGGGTGCATGGATACATACGTGGGCCCATGTTATAGCTGTTCCTTCATGGGGTATGTAGATCATTCCTTGTTCCGTTCTATTCCAGCCCCCATCCACAACTCTTTCTCCGATACGTAGATGATATCATCGCTGCTGCTCCTCTCTCTTCTCCAAAATTGGAAAAGTTCATAATTTCCAATTTGCACCTCTCTCACTTTCACCTGGTCTACCTCTGACTCCTCCCTTCCTTTCCTCGATATCTCTGCTTCTATTTCTGAGGATAGACCGGTCACTGATATCCAGTATTAACCCACCAACTCCCAAGCTACCTGGAGTATACTTCCACACACCCTGTTTCCTGCAAAGAAACCATTCCATTCTCTCAGTTCCACCGCCTTGCTTCTGATGATGTCAACTACAAAAATGTGGCCTTTGAAATGTCCACCTTCTTATTCACCCGAGAATTCCCCAGCTCTGTTATCGACAGGACAGTTCCGACCAGTTCCGACCCACCTCCTGAACTTCTACCCTCAGCCTCTTTCTTACCTCCTGCAACGGCGTTAGAGTTCCCCTTGGCCTTACCTATCATCCCACCGGCATTCATATGCAGAGGATCATCAGTCTGCATTTCCCCACCTCCAGCGCGATGCCACCACCAGACACATATTTGCCTCCTCTCCCTTTTCCGCCTTCTGAAGGACAATTTCCTCCAGGACAT
This sequence comes from Hemiscyllium ocellatum, assembly GCF_020745735.1. Taxonomy (NCBI): domain Eukaryota; kingdom Metazoa; phylum Chordata; class Chondrichthyes; order Orectolobiformes; family Hemiscylliidae; genus Hemiscyllium; species Hemiscyllium ocellatum. Next base: position 5,566,067 of record NC_083438.1, read on the forward strand.
CCTCTTTATTCTCGCCCAACACCTCCCCGCCCCACCCCCCACCACAGGTCCACTTCACTTTCCCCTGCTGGAGATGTTACATTTCCCATTTACATCCTCCTTCCTCAAGGTGCCAAACATACCTCCCAGGTGAAGCAGCATCCTACAAACATTTCCCACCATCCCGTCTACTACATTCACTGCTCACATTGTGGTCTGCTCTACATTGAGGAAACTAAAGGTAGACTGGGTGACCACTGCACAGAATATCCACGTTGTACCTATGCAAAAGACAGTGTCTCACAATGGTTTTGTCTCACAATGCAATACGTCATCGATATTTAGAGCCCCATGAAACATAGGAACTTTAATATCTCATTTAATGTCCATAATCTATTACTCAAGATTCAACTGAGAGAGTAGCTTTGCTTATATCGTTCAGATCAGTCAATTTGTTACACTTCAGGAAGAAAAAGAAATTGATAGAGGGAAACTCAGCAGGTCTGGCACCCTCTGAGCAGAGATATACAGAATTAATCTTTGATTTCAATATGACTTTTTCAGAACAGTGTCACATCTTATTCGATATTTTAACTCTGTTTCTCTCTGCAGTTACTTCCTCATCTGTTGCGTTTCTCCAGCATTTTCTGCTTGTATTTCATGTTTCTGTATCACTATATTTCATGTTTCTTGACCGGGCTACATGCTGAATTTGGTTATATATGGACAATATCGTCCTTTCCGGGTCCTATTATAGTTGGTGTGTCTGGGACACCTGTGTTATGGCAGAAACGTGTTCCTTCTTTAAGATTCAAACGAAAGAAAGAATATTTTTTCTGATTATCCTGTAAATCTCAGGAACTCCACTTTGGTTGAAAAGAAATTTCAGAGCCAACTGTAATTTCATGAGATATTAGGAATATATTATTGATGGTGGAGAACTCTGTATCCTTCATTGAACTAGCTTACCTACCCCCGCTCCAAAGGGGGTACATATCACAGAATTAATTACAGCAAAAGTGGGGGAAACTCAACCCATTGTCACTTCCAGCTTGGAATGACTATATCTCTACTGTTAGTTTCCTGTATTGTCCCCATAGATCTTCATATTTTGTTATTAGTGTCTGCTTTTAATTGTAAGTATCCTGTCTGATATGAAAAGTATGATCAAACTTAAACAAAGAAAATACAGAACTTAGAGGGCAAGCTCAGCAGGCCTGGCAGTATCTGTGAAGAGGAATCAAACTTAATGTTTCAGGTCCAGTGACTCTACTTAATCTGCATACCTAAAGATTAAATGGTGTGTATTTAAAATATTGCACATTTTATCACATTTAAAATTATCCTGTTCAGATCACATTGTCATTCAACATTACATCTCCCAAATGTTGGCTGTTTCCCTGTTGTGTATTAGATTTATTTCTGTCTCTCAGAAAGAGTGATGGTGACTGGGGAATATCATTGTATTCCCAATACAGTCTCCGCAGCCACTGCCCCCATTTCGCCTTATCTCGCAGCCAATGTAATGTCCATTCAAACCTGACTCATTAATTCATTAGTCTTAATGTATAAGTTCATTGTAATTATCACTTTGGTTGTGGAGTGAGGCGAAAATGTGTAAAGAAAATACTGTTTTACAGCAAATAAAACTGCATTTAGAAGTTCGTCAATTTGTATAAATTAATTACTGAAGCATATTCCCTATGGAAGTTCCAAAGTTGCCTTACTAGAGCAGTGACAGGAACATTCAGATAAGTCCATACTTCCTGTCTATCTTCACGGAAACTGTGCCCAATGACAGTCTGTTCGTTAGCGTTTGTTCCCGTGGAGGAGAGATCAGCACAGTAACAACATCCTGGCTGTGTTTCTTTTTTTGGGGGGGGGGGTGTGGAGGGATTTGGGGAGAGAGGTTACAGCAAAGTAAACGGACAACAGAGCAAGATCATCTAGCCTACGAAAAGATAACATCCATCATTCTACCTCACAACTGACTTCACTAGAGCAATTGGTAATGGGAGATGTGACAATAGCCAGCAATGTCAACACGTAGTCCAGTCCAGTTATATTGTAAACTGAATGTACTGTATTGAAAGCTGGGACTGTTTGCTCAGGGACTGTGATTAATGTCAGTCTCCATGCAATGTAACTGTGTCACTGGAGGTTTCACCCTCCAACTGGTGAGGGTCTTCATTCAATGTGCTATCCCAGCGTGGGAACAGATGCATCAATTCCAAAAGTAACAGAGATCAACAGCTGTGTAGACAGAGAGAGGACATATCTGAATCTGGGAATAGCAGACTGGAATATTACAACAATGGAGAGGAGATTTTCCTTGAGTCTTTTCAAGATTTCGCCCTATTAGGAATTTCTACCATATCGGATATCAGCAGTGTTGATGATTATTCTGCGCGGGGTGGAGGGTGTGCTACTAACCGATTCTCGCTATTTTTGGTGTTCTCTACCTCTGTCCATTCTTTAATCGTATAAACAAGTTTGAAATTCGTGGCCATTTCTGTGATCTATATTTGTCAGAGAAAGAAACTATTGTCTACAGTTTCAATTGCAGTCTCCATTCATTACCCATGAATGGCAGACCACTCCCTCACAAACATCTGTGCACAACCTCGAGATCTCTTTTTGCCCTGAACTGATTTATGTCTCGTGTTCTCTCTGTCACCAAACCTGTCCACTACCAGCTCATAATATCCCCGATCTTCATCTCAGGGTCAGTGCTGTTGCTGAACAAACCATTGGCTGCATGTTGGTAAAATTTCGACTTAATGCTTCAAGTTCTCTTCTGGCCACTTTGTCAATTACAAATATTTCAATCACAAAATTGTTCTTGTCTCGGACGTTACTTCATGATTAGGACAATGTATGAATGTAGGAATGTCGCTGGATGTAATTCAGGAGCAAAGCTTAATAAACTAAAGATATTGTTTCAGGTGGTTTGTTTCAAGTCCTACCACAGCTGATGACAGAACATAGATAAAAATGATAAGAATTGGAATAAAAATGAATTTCATGAAAAACATCATAAAAACAACATTTTGTCTGGAAACCTTCCTGTTTCACTGATCACCTTCGATAAAGAAATCTAACGTTATTACCCGGTCTGGGTTAAGTGAGGCTTCAGACCCATAACAATGTGCTTAACTTTATACTGGCTTGTGGAATGGCCTCAGAGTCAGGGCAATTAGTGATGGGACCAAATGCTGCCCTTGGCAGAGATGCCAACATCCCACGAAATAACAACATTGAAGGTGAAATCAAATAAAGGATGACGCTATAAATCTGAAATTATACAATGAAATGCAAAGAAACTAACAGAAAGTGCTGGGGTACTTTCCTGAACTGAAAGGAGCTGGAAAAGAGTCTGTTGAATACAGCTGACTGGGAATTCTGCTTTGAAGGGCAGGAGGGATCAATAGAGAAAGAGAGATAAAGAAAAAAAGAGCAAACAAAGAGAATGATGATCAACTGGGGTGGAAATAAAACTGGGGTGAGATTCAGTTCATTTACTTTTCACTTATCCCATTATCCTGAATATCATGCTCACGTAGATATAGATATCGCCCACTTTTCAAAAGTTGGCTTTTCACCACTTCCCTTTCCGAATGACCTACATTTGGACTTTGTTTCGCTAACCAAAAGAAATCCGAAGAGGATTTTCACGTTTATGAAGAAAGCTGATTTTTTCCCATACAAATTAGTGCTACTGCACTTTACACCATATCAACTTGCGAACAGTTTCGTAGGAACATTCTACTTTCTGATACCTAGGGATACCTGTATATATCTAAGATCAAGCTTAAATCGATTTGACACCTCTGTCTATCTTCCCTGAGTGTAGTCATTTTCTTATATTTGTTAATGGGATATGGGTATCTGACTGGACCCCTATTATTCACTTTCCAAGTTGCCCTTGAGAAGACCTTGAGCCACTGCAGTCCACCTGTTTGATCTGATTTGATTTGATTTATTTTAGACAAATGTACAACGGAAATACTTGTTTTGCATGTAGTGCAGGCACATGATAGTAAACAAGAAAACAAGATCATAGGGTCCTTGGACAGAGCGAGGCATAAATGGTTACAGCTTCACAGGAGGTGGGCAAAGCAAGATCGATATTAGCAAGGTTAATATTATTTGAAATGTTAGAGATGTCTATTTGTCAGTCTAATAATGGTAGGGAAGGAAGTGTTCCTGAGCATGCTGGTCCATGTTTTCAAGCCTCTGTATCTCCTCCCTGTTGGAAGAGGTTGAAGGAGATCATTAGAGGTTTGGGAGAGATCTTTGATGTTGCCAGCCTTTCTGTGACAATGATAAGTATAAATGGATGGAAGGTTGTCTTCCGTGATGGTCTGGGCTGCGCACACAACCGTTTGTAGTATCTTATGGTCCTGGGCAGAGCCGGTACCATGTCAGGCCATTATACACGCCAATAGAATGCGTTGACTAGCCAGTATACAGAGCACTGGGAGATTGACAGTTCCAAAATAGTTCGATGTTAACAATTGGCTGTTAAATGGATACACACATTCTGTTTTCGCTGTTTTGACAACAAATTTAAATTATGTCCATGGTACCAAAACCCAGTTGAGTTAATTGCATTGCCAACATCGAACCAATGAGCCATCAACTTATTCAAACGAATACATTAGTCATCACCATCACAACGAGGGAGAAAGAGACAGGCATGTAAGGAAGGAGAGAGAGACCACAGTGAGGCAAACAGATTGGCAGTAAGTCTAAGAGAGAAAGGAAGCAAAACAAGGAAATAGACTGTCACATGGGCAGGGAGAAGGGAAGATAATAGGTTCTGGGAAAGAAGCAGAAGACGGGGAGTGGGAAAACAGAGGGAATCAGACAGTGTGAGAGAAACAGTGAGAGACAAAGGCCACGGGGAGCTGGGGATGGGGTCGGGGGGAGCTGGGGGTGGGAAATTGGAGGAGTGGGGGTGAGGACCAGAGAGAGCTGGGCGTGAACACTGGAGGGAGCCGGAAGGAGGGAGGGGAGGATTTATGTTGACTTGTAGCAAGATATCCAGGCAGATCATAGTAAGCAAGGATGTACAGAACGACGGTTGTATAACATATCTGAGAGGCATATAGGTTATGCTGCGCAGGGCGTGCACTAGGCGAGATCAACATGAACAAGGTCAGCATTATCTGAGATGAGACAGTCCATTAATCAGTCTAATAACAGGCATGAAGAAGCTGTTTCTGAACTTGTGGCTCTGTGCTTTCAAGCTTCTGTATCTTTTAGCCTGATGGAAGAGGTTGTGGGAGGTCTTTACAGACATGTGATGGGTCTTTGGTAATGTTAGAACAAAAAACATTCCAGTACAGGAACAGGACAAGCCTGCACCGTGAATCGGTGGTCCAAGCCTGCGCCGATCCAAATCCTCTATCTAAACCTGTCGCCTATTTTCTAAGGGTCTGCATCCCTTTGTTTCCTGCCCATCCATGTATCTTTCCAGAAACATCTTAAACAGAACACCACTGGCCACAGTTCTCCATTTCGAGAAACTCCTTTCCCCTACTACTCTCTGTCTCTTGTTGCCCAGCCAGTTCTTCATCCACATAGCGAGCATACCCTGGACCCCATGTGACTTCACTTTCCCCATAAGCCGACCATGGAAAAACTTATCAAATGCCTTCCTGAACTCCATGTACATGACATCTACATCCGCTCCCTCATCAATTAACTTTGTCACTTCCACAAAGAATTCTATTAAGTTGGTAAGACATGACCTTGCTTGCACAAAACATGTTGACTGCCACTGACAAAATTTTATTCATCCAAATAAGAATAGATCCTATCCCTCAGTATCTTCTCTAGCAGCTTCCATACCCCTGATAACAGGCTCACTGGTCTATAATTAACTGGATTGTTCATGCTACTCTTCTTAAACAAGGGGATTACCAATTTCCCAGTCCTTCAGGACCACAGTTCTGTTCAAGGATGCTACTAACATCCGCAGCTATTTCCTGTCTCCCTTCACTCAGTAATCTGGGACAGATGTTAGCAGTCTTTCTGTGGCAAGGGGTCGTGAGAATAGAGTCCATGGTTGGGAGATTGGAGTCCGTCATAGTCTGGGCTGTGAACACAATCTTCTGTAGTTTCTGATGTTCCTGGGCAGAGCGTTGTTGTACCAGGCCGTTACGTACCTGGACAGTCCGCTGACAATAGTGCATCTGTAGAAATAGTGCATGCTGAACTTCCTGAGTCACGTCAGAAAGCAGAGGCGTTGTTCAGCCTTCCCGACCGTCAGACTTATGTGAGAAGTTCAGGGTAGGTTGTCAGTTATCGTCACTCCGAAGGAGTTGATGCCCTGCACCTCCCTCGACCGTTAGTGTAGCTGAGTGCGTGGTCCCCTCCTTTTTTTTTACTGAAGTCAATGATCAGTTCTTACTATTGTCGAATTTGAGAGAGAGGGTTATCATTACACCATGCCACCAGGCCCTAGATCTGCTTTTCGTATTCTGACTCATCGTTGTTTGATATTCCTCCAGATTTGGTGATGTCATCAGCGAATTTGCAGCTGGGGTTGTTTGGAATTTAACAACACAGCCATGGGTGTACAGAAAGTACAGTAGGGGGCTGAGGACACAGTCGTGGGTGTACAGAAAGTACAGTAGGGGGCTGAGGACACAGCCGTGGGTGTACAGGGAGCACAGTACGGGGCTGAAGACAGGCGTGGGTGTACAGGGAGCACAGTAGGGGGCTGAGGGGCGCAGCCGTGGGTGTACAGGGAGTACAGTAGGGGGCTGAGGACACAGCCGTGGGTATACAGGGAGTACAGTACGGGGCTGAAGACAGGCGTGGATGTACAGGGAGCACAGTAGGGAGCTGAGGGCACAGTTGTGGGTGTACAGGGAGTGGAGTAGGGGGCTAAGGGCACAGCTGTGGGTGTACAATGAGGACAGTAAGGGTTAAGGGTGCAGCCGTGGGTGTACAGGGAGTGCTGTCGGGTGTTGAGGACACATCCTTCAGGAGCTCCAGTGTTGAGTGTTATTGTGGAGGAGGTGCTTTTACTTATCTTCGCTGATTGTGGCCTGTCAGTCAGAAACCTGAGGATCCAGTAGCAGAGGGTTGAACGAGACCAAGGTAGTGGAGTTTTGTGATTAGTCTGTAAGTGATAATGATTTTGAAGGTGGAGCTTTAGTCACTGAACAGGAGTCTGGTATAGGTTTCCTTGTTGTCCAAATGTTCCAGAGATGCATGCAGGGCTCGCATATGGCATCTGTTGTGAACCCGATACATCAGTAGGCAAATTATAGGGCAGCAGGGCAGGCTGGGAGACTGGAGGTGATTATTGACCTCAGAACCAATAGGCGATAGTCTTTAAGGGCACGTTCCATGTGCTTTCTCACTTACGAGAATGATGATGGCCTTCTTGAATCAGATTGGGACTTCGGTTTCAGGAGGCAGAGACAGAAGTTGTATGTGAATACCTCTGACAGTTGGTCCACACAGGATGTGAGTGCTCAGCTTGGAACACTGTCCAGGCCCATCACTTTCTTTGGTTTGACTCACTGGAAGACTGACCATGCCTGCAGCGGTGATAGCGGGCACAGGTACATACTGGGCCTTTTGGGGCCAGTGTCAGCTCCCAGTTAGTGACAATCACATAGTCATTTATTATTGACATCCCCTCTCCCACCTCCCTCCATCGTCATCAACACACAGTGACATTGGTTGGCGTGTGCAAGTTCTGTGTCACCATAATGGGGTAAATTCATAATAAAATGGTGTGCAGGGTGTCAGTGCCAGTGGTGCAAGAAATGAAGACTTTGCAAATGTAATTCCAGTCAAGCCATTGCTTTAACCTGAATGGAGTCAAGCACCTTGACTGTTGTGCCTTTTCAATGGTGGACCGTCCTTAGGTAGTCAGGAAGTGCCATTTACACGAACCATCTGACCTGACGAGTTTCACTAAGTTTGCAGATGATACAATGATGATTGGATGGGCAGGTGATATTGAGGAAGTGCGGAAGCTGCAGAAAGAATAGGACAGTTTAGGACACTAGGAAAACATATAGCAGATGGAACACAATTACGGGAACGTCTGGGGTTATGCACTTCAGTAGGCGGAATACAGGCAGACACTGTGTTCTAAAAGGCTTCATGCAATCTGAAACACAAAAGGTGTTTGGAGTCATCGTCCTCTTCTTGTGGTTAATGTGCAGGTTCAGTTGGCAGTTAGAAAAGCAAATCCAATGTTCCCATTCATTTCAGGAGAGCTAGACTACAAGATCAGAGACATATTGCTGAGAATGTAATGGGCTATGGTCAGACGAAATTTGTATTATTGTGAGCGGTTCTGCTAAAGGGTCTACGGGTGTTGGACATGATCTATCCTGGGAATGATGGCTTGTTATATGAGCGGCAGTTGAGGGCTCTATGTCTGTACTCAGTGGAATTTAGAAGAATGGTGTGGGGGAACACATCTGTTTGAAACCGATCGATTACTGCAACGATTGATACAGTTAGAGATAAAAGATAGTTCCACTAGTCATAGAGATGATGACAAAATGGCACAGTTTCAGCGTGAAGAGACAGGCTGAATAACCTTCATCTATTGCTACATCGCATGCCCTTGTGGTCATATAGTCTGTTATACAGTGCAGAATTGAAAGTCTCTGACCTGCACTCGCAATTCTTGTATTTGTGTGTCGATTTGACTTCACCCTCTGGTCAATAGTAACACCTGTAATATGGACGGTGGGAGGATTCAGTGTCGGCTAGTAGCGCATTAATGTGTTGAAAATAAGGAGCTATCTGTGAATCTCACCTGCCAGGAGTACATTGTCTCTACGATGATTATCATTTTCAGTCGGGTATTTTCAAAGGATCAATCCTGTTATGCTAATATTTTCGAATTTAACAAAACAGGTGCAATTTATCACAGCACTCTGCAACAAGGAGTCATCGAATACTGAACACCCTTCTAATAACAGAAAGGTCTAAAATGTTCAATATCAGAAACACTGCTTTCCTGTTCATGTTCAAATCAGAAAAACTGCCCCATCAAGGTGTTCAACTTGGAACTGTTTAACCTTATTTTTTGGTTATGGGAATCGCTGGATGGGCCCACCATTTCTTGTCCGTCCCTAGCTGCCCCCTTGAGAAGGTCGTGCTGAGCTGCCTTCTTGTACCGCTGCAGTCCACCTGCTGTGCGTTGACCCACAATGCTACGAGGGAGGGAATTCCAAGGTGTTGACCCAGCAACAGTGAAAGAAAGGTGATATATTTCCAAATCAGGATATTGACTGGTTTGGAGGGGAGCTTGAAGGTGGTGTTCGCAAAAGTCTGCTGCCCTTGTCATTCTCGATGGAAGTGCTTGTAGGATTGGAAGCTGTTGTCTGAAGGTCTTTGGAGAATTTCTGCAGAGCATCTTGTAGAGAGTAAACACTGCTGCTCCTGAACGTTGATGGTGAAGGGAATGAATGATTGTGGAAGTGGTGCCAAGCAATTGGGCTGTTTTGTCCTGAATGGTGTCAAGATTCTTCAGTGTCATTGTGGCTGCACTCATCCAAGCAATCGGGGAGCATTCCATTTCTCTACTGACTTGTGCCTTGTAGAAGGTCGGCATGCTTTGGGAAGAGAACAGCTGAGTTACACGCGCAGTAATCCTAGCCTCTGATCTGTTCTTATATTAATGTAGCGAGTCCAGTTGAGTTTCTGATCAATGGTAACCCCAAGTGTATTGATAAGGGCGAGGGTGGGAGGGGCAGAATTTAGTGACAAATATGCTGCTGAATAGCAAGTGGCTATATTGTTTCTTACTGGTGACAGCCATTGTCTGGCATTTGTGTGGTGCGAGTGTTATTTGTCACTTGTCAGCCCAAGTCTGGTTATTGTTCAGACCTTGTTGCATTTTGGCATGGACTGCCCTCCATACCTGAGCATTTGCGAATGGTGCTGAACATTGTGCAGTCATTGTCGAACATCCCCACTTCTGACCTTATGATGGAGAGAAGGCCATTGATGAAGCAGCAGAAGAAGTTTGGATCTAAGTTTCATCCGGAGGGCCACTGAAGGTGTTACCTAATATGGTGACGAAACGTCTGAAAAAGAACATTCCAGGTTACAGAGCAAACCTACGTACACACTATCCTGAGGCACTACTGCAGAGATATTCTGGAACTGAATATCTCCAACAACAATGACCATTTTCCTATCTGTCAGGTATGACTCCAATAATGAAGTACTTGCTCGCAATATCCTTTTTGCTTGGATTCCTTGATGCCACATTTGAAAGAATGCAACCTTGCTTTCAATGGCTGGAATTCAGTTCCATTTTCTATGCTTGAACAAAGGCTGTGATGAGGTCAGGAGTTGAGTGGTCCTGGTGGAACCCAAACTGGGGGTCTCTGAGCAGGTTATTGCTGAGCAGGTACTGCTTGATAGCACTGTTGATGAGCCCTTCCATCATGTAATTGATGATGGAGAGTAAACTGATGAGGCGGTATTTGGCTGGATTGAATTTGCCCTGCGTTTTATGTACAGAACATACTTGAGCAGGTTTTCTCCCCCATTGCTGCACTCTCTGTTGCACTAGGGTTAATCCTCTGGCTTGATGATAATGGTTGAGTGGGTTATATGCTGGGCCATGACATTACAGATTGTGCTGGAGTATAGTTCTTCTGCTATTGATGGACTACAGCGTCTTATGGATGCTCAGTCTTGTTTCGCTAGATCTGTTGGAAGTCTGCGCCATTTAGCATGGTGATAGTGCCACACAACACAATAGAGTTCATTCTCAGTGTAACCGTGAGACTTTGTCTCCTCAACAACAGTGCAGTGGTCAGTTTTACTGATGCTGTCATGGACAGATGAATCTGCTGTTGGTAGTTTGGTAAGGATGACATCAGGTATGATTTTTTTCCCTCTCGTTCATTCCGTCACGACCTTCCACAGACACAATCAAGTAGATATGCCCTTCAGGACCCGACCAGCGTGATCAGTAGTACTGCTGCCAAACCACTCTTGATAGTTGACTTTGAAATTCCTCATCCAGAATACACTTTGTGCCCTTTTCACAGTCAGTGCTTTCTCCAAGTTTTGTTCAAAATGGAGGAGTACTGGTTCAGCTGAGGAATGAGGTTACATGGTAGTCAGTACGGCTGCCTTGCCCACGTTTAATCTAAAGCCATGGGACTTCATGGGGTTTGGAGTTAATTTGGGGGCTCGCAGAGCAACTTCCTCCAGAATGTATCGCCCCCTCCGCTGAATCGGTCCTGAGCTTGGGCAAGGACATATCCAGTGATGGTGATGGTGGCTTCTGGGGTATTTCTGTCAGTTATATTTTCATGAGCATGACTATGTCAGGCTGTTTCTTGACTAGTCTGTCAGGCAGTTGTCCTAATATTGGCACTAGTCTTCAGATGTTAGTAAGGAGGACTTTGCAGGTTCGACAATGATGTTTCCAACTGACTTTTTCGGTGGTCAGATCAATACCTGTTGGTCCACCTGTTGGTTTCATTTCTTTGAGATTTTGTAGCGATTGGTATAACTGAATGACACACGAGATCATTTCAGAGGGCAATTGAGAGTCATCACATTGCTTTGGGCCTGGAGTGAGGATGAAAGGTTACTTCACTGGAGAATATTAGTGAACCAATTGGGTTTTCCTTTCTGACAATCGGCAATGATTTCAGTCTCATCAGTAGATTCTTAATTCCAGCTTTTTTAAAAAAACATTATTGAATTGAATTTCCACCATCTGCATTGGCGGGATTCGAACCTGGGTCCGCAGAAGAAGAGGTGATTTTTGTGGATTGATAATCTAGGGATAATACCAGGACACCTACTTGGAACCACATGTTGTACTCAGCTGCCATTTCTTGTGTTGCCCTGTTTTTCTTTCATTGCTTATGTTATTCTGGAACCTCATCCTTCATTAAATCCTGATTGAAATACATTCTCATGAATGCATTCTCGACTGCTTGAATTGCATTCAGTCTGTTTTGTTTGCACAGACATTTCAAGGCAGGTGTACATCAGAGAAGAACAGGAAGAGATAATAGGTGATTGTGCACTGTACCTGTCATTGGAACAGCTTATCCGTCCAGGCACCTAAAATATTTATTGAGGGTCAGCGAGCCGCCGAATTATGATAACACTGATGGAGGTCAGTCAACCCATTGTAGGGTCACAAGCTGTTCAACAGCACAATTGGAGCTAGAGTGAGTGTGTGGAGATAGATGGTGTGAGATAGAAATAAACAGAGAAAAACAAAGTAAAGGGAGATAAACTGAGAGAGGATAGAAGGGGGAGCGGCTGACAGAGTGGGTGAGGAAGCGGTGTTAAATGAGGATGAAGTCAAATACATCAGAAGACAACGTGAGGGTAGATAAATACGTACAGACAAAAGTTGGAAGTTTTATTTAGATATTCCTCTGAACTGCAAGCCTTTTTCTGGGTGCCAGAGCCTGGGAGCGCTGTGATGATACTGGCTGTCATCCCAGATCATTTCTTTCCAATAATATCACAGAGCTGGGTTACGGACAGCTGAACAAATCCCAGTAGACCAGTAGACTAGTTCCATGGCGAAGGTGGATTTTTAAAATAAACTGTGCCATGAGCAGCAGGAAATGGTAACCCCAACTAACACTCCCACTCCACCTCCAGATACTGTGTGAGAGACTGGGTCAGAGAATCTCAGTGAGGGGGAATCACTGAAAGAAAGGAAATCAGCATCTCCGCGGTGCATCAAATAATGATTGATAAAGTTTGCACAGCACTTTCCTCGTTTTCTAATCCACATTTCAATTTATATAGCTCCATATCAGGAGTGCATTTCAACAATCTTATCTCTTTGTACTTTGCATATTTTGGTCTGTATAGAAAATCATTTTGTCTCTGTATTTTGTATTGCATAAATGCATTTCATTAATATTGTCCCTCCTAATTTCTCATTATAGCTGTATCCTTGAATCTGTTCTTCATATGAGTTATATAGTGTTACGTTCCAATACTGATAACTAGGAAACAGCAATGTACCTCTTCCCAGTATGAACAGCCATGTCCTCCAGTCCTCTTCATCTTCTGTCTTTTCCCCAACGTTATAATCACAATGTAATTGAAGTCAGCAAGTGATACTTCCTCACAGTTCCTTAACATTGATAAAGTCAACACTCACACTTGACCGCTCTGATTCTGGAAAAACAATCTGAATTGCACTTGCCACGTAGAATTCTCTGTTAACATATGCATGTCGTTTGATTGTTATAAACCCACATTGTCTGAGGCACATGGACGGAAGACATTCTCTCAATGTTTTATTGATTTTGCAAAATGACTGATCAGTAATCATAGGATATATTTCTCCATTTATGAGCAGAGAAGCATGTTTATGTTCTGTTAAAACCTCTAGCATTGCCTCTATATTCAAGGCAGACTGCATGATTACACCAATCAACCTGCCATCTCCAACATTCCTTCCTACAGTCTCACTCACATATCACATCCAGAATGCGTAAATGTTCATAGTTACTTTGAAGTTTATTAAAGCAGCATCAAATTGAAAGAGGTTAACTGGAGCTATTTGTTCAGCCATTCTGATTATGTGAGTCTCCTTAGATCCTATGGATCCCTAAAAAGTTTCCTTCTCCTATCAGTAAGAGAATGGGTTCAATGTGTTATCTCATAGTATGAGCGGGAGCATTACCCACTCCAGTAACAGATATCAGTAGCTTCAGAGAGAGAGGGAGGAGAGATCAGAATCTGGGAACATTAGACTGGAATGTTCCAACAATGGATCAGGATCTGAGAACATTCGACTGGAAATTTCCAGCAATGGACAGGAGTTTATCATTGGGTTTTTTCTGGCTTTCCCAGCCTTGGATATCATTAGCGTGACGGAGTGAAGATGCACTGATGGTTATTCAAGCTGGTTACTATCCATTCCTTGCTATAGTTGGTAAACCCGGTAAGTCACTCTATCTGACTAGTGAATCGGTCTGAACTGAATTGATGGTCATAATATGTAAATTTTGGAAAGGTGCAAGTCAATGATTTCAGTTCTATTCAAAGATTCCATTCCTTACATATTATAACTAGCAAATGGTTATATACAAATTACGCACCAATATGCGAGAATGGAACAGACTGTTCTCCTTGATTCATTTTCTCTTGCACAAGTTTATATTTCAAGTCCCTTCTTACCGCGTGTCCATTGCAAAATAATTGCAATTGTTACGCTGTTCTCGGCACAGAATTAGAAAGATGGGAAGACAGTGTGTGGTGGTTACGTCATTGGCCCATAATCTACAGCCATAAAATAATAATCTGTTGATATCAGCTTGCCTCTTGCCCAGTAGAGAAGGCCATTCTTCCCTGGTCAGGTCTCTGTGTGACTGCAAACCCACAGTACTGTGTTTTACTCTTTACTACCCTGTGTAACAGCTGAACCAGCCATTCAGTTCAAGGTCGGCATGACATGCTGACCTGACCAGGGCTGCACACATCCCGTGAGAGAAGAATAAAAGAAAAGATTACTCCCTTCCTCTGCCTGTATCCCATATACCTGCAGCTGATTTCCATTCAGGTAGGTGGTCATTCACTGTTTTAGATTATTCTTTGTGATTGAATCTCTCCCCAAGAGTGATGTCCATCTCGATAGGCACCTCTGGTGCTGGCTTTATTGATGCTAACTTACAGATGTCAGGATGTTTGAAAATCCCCATCAGTGGCAGTGCGTTGTACGTGAATGGTTTCCTGTGTCACATGAAGGAAATGGAGCCAGCTAAGTGAGGGAAAGGAATTATTGTGGTCAACTGTGAGAGCGTTGTTGAGGCAGTGTTTGGGGTATTGTGGACAGATTTTATCTCCTTTATAAGGAGTGATCTCCTTACCACAGAGAGAATGAGCAGGAGTTCCACCGGATTAATCCCTGGGATGGTGGTACCATGAGGAATGAGTGAAGGTTGATCTGTAGCGCTGTGAGATAATAAGAGGTGATTGCATTTAACCTTGAGGGGGATGGATAATCACTCCTGATATTCTAAACGGACAATGAGAAGGTGATAAATTCCATGACTGTTGTTTCACCTAGGATGCATGATTCTGGATAGTTTAAGTGTCTCTGAGGATGGTACGCCTACTCACCATAACCCCCAATCCCCACGGCGATTGAGAGAGATAGAGAGATCCGGGTTTTGAATAAACTCTCCCCACATGAATATAGTGCAGTTGGGGTGATCCTGCACTGAATGTTATATTATCCACCTGACAGCAGCCACAATACCTTCATTCTAAAACAGTTAACTATTCCCATCAGCTTCTGACCTACATGAAGAACATGAATCCATATTCTCAGAGCAAGGTGCCTCCATAACGTTTAGACCATAAGACTATAAGACATAGGAGAAGAAATTAAACCAGTTTGCCCATCGAGTCTACTACGCCATTCAATCATCGCTGATAAGTTTCTCGAACCCATTCTTCGACCTTCTCCCTGTAACCCTTGATCCCTTGGATAATCAGAAAAAAAACTATCCCCATATCAAATATTCTCAATGACCTGGCCACACAGCCTTTTCCGGCAATAAATTTCAAAGATTCGCCATTCCCTGATTAAAGAAACTTCTCCTTATCAATGTTCTAAAAGGTGTTCCTTTTAAGCTAAGGCTGTGTCCTTGAGTCCTGGTCTCTCATACCAATGGATGCATCTTATGAACATCCACTCTGTTCAGGTCATTCGGTATTCTGTATGTTTCGTCTCTTCCTTCTAAACTTTATCAAGTATAGACCCAAAGACTCAAACATTCCTCATACAATAATCTTTTCACTTCTGAACACGCTTCAGGGACAGAGCATCTTTCCTGAGGTATAGGGCTTAACTGTGCACGCAACACTCCACTTCAATTCCTCTCCTAATAAATGATATCAATAATAAATGCAATTGACCTCCTAACTGTTGCATCAACCTGCAAGTTTACCTTAAGAGAATCCTGCACTAGACTCCCAAGTCCCTTTGCACTTCAGATTTCTGAATTTTCTCCCAATTTAGAAAATAGACCATGCTCTATTCTTCGTGCCAAAGTGCATGACCTCACACTTTCCGACGGTGGAATGCATCTGCCAACTCCTTTACCTGGCCAATTCCTTCTTCAGCCTCTATGCCTCCTCTATGCGACCAGTCCATCTGCCTATCTTTGTATCGTCTGCAAACTTAGCCAGAGTGCCCACAGTTTCATCATTTAGATTGTTAACATAACAAGTAAAATGTTATGATTCCAACACTGAGCCTTGTGGAATATCTCTTGTCACCAGCTGCCATTCTGAGAAGGACCATTTTATCCCCACTCTCTGCTTTCTGTCAGACAGACAAGCTTCTATCAATGCCGCTACCTTGCTTCTAACATCACGGACCTCACCATACTAAGTCATCTCCTGTGTGACACCTTGTCAAAGGCCTTCTTTGTTTCCAGGTGGATAACATCCATTGGCTGTACTTGATCGAGCCTGCTCATTTCTTCTTCAAAGATTTCCATCAAATTTGTCGGGCATGACCTTCCCTTGATGGAACAATGCTGACTTTGCCCTATTTTACCAAACACTTCCAAGTATTCAGAAATCTCATCCTTCACAAGGGATTCCAGGATCTTATCCAGGACCGAGGTTAAGCTATTCATTGTGATTTTTTTTGTCTTACATACTCCCTGGGTAAAAACCGATGTCACGTTAATGGGTTTCCAATGCTCTGGGTTCGTTCCTTTCTCCAGCAATTCCTGAAAAATCACCACCATCACCTCCACTAACTCTTCAGCTATCCCCCTTATGACACAGGCATTTAGTCCCTCTGGTTCAGGTTATTTAACCAACTTTAGGCCATTCAGCTTTTTCCTAGAATATTCTCCATGGTGGTGGCCACCATACTCAGCTCTAGTCCCTCACTCTCCTGAATGGTGGAGATATTATTCGTGTCTTTCACCATGAAACTGATGCAAAGTATTTATTCAGTTCCTCAGCCATTTTCTTGTTTCCCACTACTATCTCTCAGTGTCATTTTCCAGCAACATAATGACCACTTTTGCCTCTCTTTTGTACTTTATATATCGAAAGATACTCTTACAGGCTTCCTTTATATTACTGGATAGCTTACACCCATATTTAATAACCTCCCTCCTTATTTTATTTTTTTGGCCTCTGTTTTGTCTTCGTAAGTTTCCCAACCCTCTGGTTTCCCACTACTCTTTGATACATTATATCCTTTCTCTTTTGCTTTTATGCTATACCTGACTTCCCTTGTCAGTCATAATCACCTCATTCTCCATGTCCCATGCCTCTTTTTACTCGGGGTAAATCTCTGCTGCATCCTGAATTACTGCAAAATCTCCTTTCATTGATGCTCCACTGTCTTTCCTATTGGGCCCTTGTACCAGCCAATTCTATCCAGCTCCTCTCTCATGCCTCTGTAATTGCCTTTATTCAGCTTTAATACCAATAGCTCTGATTCTAACTTCTCCATGTGAAATTGTAGAGTAAATTCAATCATATTATGATCACTGCTTTCTATGATTTCCTTCACCTTAAGCTCCCTCACCTAGTCTGCCTGCACAAGCTGCTCCAAAAAGCCATCTCATAGACATTTCAGAAATTCCTTTTGCAAACCACATCAAGCTGAATTCCCAACCCACCTCCGTAATGAAATCCCACATGATCACTGTATCTTTGTCTTTCCTACACATCTTTATAACTCCTGGTGTATCTTGCACACCAGCTCCTGAGTACTGTTTGTAGGCCTGAATAGAACTTCAACTAACTGTTTTTACCTTTTTGATTCCTCAATTGTACTGACACAGATTCTTCACCATTTGACATTACTTCATTTCTTATTATTGATTTAATTTCATTTCTTCCTAATAAGAAAACCCCATCCCCTCTGCCCAACTGCCTGTCTTTTTGATAGGATGCATATCCTTGAATATTCAGCTCGCAATCCTGATCCAGCAATGTCTCCGTGAGGACGACTTGCCAATTTGTGTATGAGTCACAAGCTTATTTATCATATTCCCTATACTGCATGCATTCCGATATCACAGTTCAACCCGATATTAACCATCCCTCTTCTCATCGTCATTTGTTTGTCCTGAAAGTTTGAAGTTTGATTGTTAACACTTTCCATACTCTCTGCGTCCGTACTGGAGATTTGAATAAGCTAGAGTCATAGAGTCATAGAGGTGTAAGCATGGAAACAGACCCTTCGGTCCAACCTGCCCATGCCGACCAGATATCCCAACCCAATCTAGTCCCACCTGCCAGCACCCGGCCCATGTCTCTCCAAACCCTTCCTATTCGTATACCCATCCAACCGCCTCCTAAATGATGCAATTGTACGAGCCTCCACCACTACCTCTGCCAGCTCACTCCGTACACTCACCACCTTCTGCGTGAAAAAGTTGCCCCTTAGGTCTCATTCATACCTTTCCCCTCTCAAATTAAACCTATACCCTCTAGTTCTGGCCTCCCTGACCCGAGGGAAAAGGCTTTGTCTTTTCATCCTATCCATGCCCCTCATAATTTTGTAACCCTCGATAAGATCATCCCTCAGCCTCGGACACTCCAGGAAAAACAGCCCCAGCCTGTTCAGCCTCTCCCTGTAGCTCAAATCCTTCAACTGTGGCAACATCCTTGTAAATCTTTTCTGAACCCGTTCAAGTTTCACAACATCTTTCTGATGCGAAGGAGACCAGAATTGCACGCAATATTCCAACAGTGGCCAAATAATGTTGTGTACAGCTGCAACATGACCTCCCAAATCCTGTACTCAATACTCTGAACAATAAAGGAAAGCACACCAAACGCCTTCTTCTTGAGTTCTGCATGGTACATTGGGGAAACCGAGCAAAGGCTACGACAACGGATGAATGGTCACCACACAACAATCAACAGACAGGAGGGTTCCCTCCCAGTTGGGGAACACTTCAGTAGTCCAGGACATTCAGCCTCGGACCTTCGGGTGACCATCCTCCAAGGTGGACTTCGGGACAGGCAGCATTGGAAAGTGGCCGAGCATAGGCTGATAGCGAAGTTTGGTACACATAGGGAGGGCCTCAACCGTGACATTGGGTTCATGTCACATTATAGGCGATCACCATTGCATTATACACACACACACACACACACACACACACACACACAGAGATATCCTGCATACACACACACACACTCACATATACACGACACACGGACACACATACACACAGACACGCACACAGACACCCATACACACCCTTACAGGCACACACACCTCCACACTCACACATGCACCCCCTCACAGTCTTAAGACACTCTGCAATAGACGCACACATACACTTTCTCACACTCACAACCCCCACCCCAGACAGACAGACAGACACACACACACACACACACACAGACAAAGACCCAGAGGCACACATATATTTTGTGGGATGAATTTGTACTTGCAGGGTTACATTGTACTTTGCTCAAACACTGCATGCATTCATGTAGAACTCTGAGCTCAAAAACTGCATGAATTTATGTAAAACTCTGTTATCTCACTTTTTAGATTAGAATCAATCTAAGCATTAGGGCACAGACAGAGAACACGGGGGCCATCACCTTCGACATATTGTCTAGCTATCTCTATTGTTAACAGCTAACCCAAGAATGCAACTTTGTAAAGAAATTTTTTTGTGATTTACACATGAAGAAAGTGACACTATCACCGTATTCTAACAGATGAAAGGCTTAACAAACAATCAATATTTCAATGTATACTTTCAGTGACATCACACTGTAAATTTTTGCGATAAATTCTGTGAAACATTTGAGCCCTCCATTATCATCTGATGAAGGAGAGTCGCTCCGAAAGCTAGTGTGCTTCCAATTAAACCTGTTGAACTATAACCTGGTGTTGTGTGATTTTTAACCTTCAGATTTAAGATAGCTCTGAAGATGGATAAGTCAGGATATTGTGTAAAGCTACTGAATTGGCGGAAGGCAAATTACGTCAGTATCAGGCAGAGCTAGGACGTGTCAATTGGGAGGAGCTGCTATCAGGCATTTCCACATTTTGTATGTGGGAACTACTTGTTAAATCCTGACAGGAAAATCATCTGGTGAACGTCCTCCCCACTGTTCGAATTTTAATGTATTTTGTTTGAACAGATATTTCAAGGCCGCTGCATATCATACAACAGGAAGAGATAAAGGATGATTCTGCACTGTGTCCTTTGCAGGATCAGCTTGTCTCTCCAGGCACCTGAAGTTTTTATTGTGGGTCAGAGAACTTCAGAATTAATAGAGCATTGAAGGAGGCCCTTTAGCCCATTGTACACCGCCGAGCTCTCCAACATCACAATTTGAAAACAGAGAGAACAGAGAGTGTGTGTCTGTGTGTGTGCGCACGAGAGAGAGAAAACTTAACAGAGAAAAAGGAAGTGAAGAGAGATAAAAGGAATGTAGATAAAACGGAGCGACAGAGTGAGTGAGAGCAAGGGGAGTCAGACGAGTGTGAAGTTAGATCAGAAGACAGCATGGGGCCGTACCGTGTAAGCACTATGCTGTCATCCCAGATCATTTATCACCAATAACATCACAGAGCCGGGTTGCTGACGGATGTACAAGATCCAAAAGAAGAATAGATTGGTTCGAGGGAGAAGGTGAATTAATTTAAATATTCTGGGCAAACAGGAACTTGTAGTCCCTCCAGACACGGTGTGAGAGGCAGGGCGAGAGAATCTCAGTGAGGGGGATCACTGACTGGGGGGAAATCAGCATCTCAGCTGTGGGTCAAATAAGGATTGATAAAGCTTGAACACCTCGTCCGTGGTTTTGTAATGCACCTTTCACTTCATATAGCTCCACATCGTAAGTGTATTTTAACAAACCTGTTTCTTTGTAGTTTTCATGCTTTGGTATGTACCGAAAAGCTTGCTTTTTGTCCCTGTATTTTGTTTTGAATAAACACATTTTATTACTGAGGAAGAAAGGACGTGTTCCAATGGGACAGTCTTCGTCTGAACCGTGCTGGCGCCAGTGTCCTAACTAAGGCTGTAGACAGAGCTTTAAACAAATTAGGAGTGTGTGTGTGTGCGGGGTGGGGCTTCCGTTATAGGGTTTAATTAGAAAAGAGGAGGTAAGGGTACAGAGCTCAGGAGAGGTTATTAAAATCTCCAGCACAGATGCAAATAGGACAGAGAGTATGGAAAGTGTAAGCAATCAAACATCAAGCGCACTGGACAAACAAATCGCAATAGAAGAGGGACCGTTAATACAAGATTGAAGGGGTTATATCTGAATGCATGCAGCATAAGGAATAGGGAAAATGAGCTTGTGGCACAGACTGAAATTGGTAGGTATGACGTGATGGGCATCACAGAGAAGTGGTTGCAAGGGGTCAGGATATTCAAGGACATATATCCTATCAAAAAGATATGTAGCAGATGGAGTGGGCTTACATTATTAATAAGAAATTAAATTAAATCAACAATAAGAAAAAAAGTAACGTCAGATGGTGTAGAATCTGCCTGGGTAGAATTGAGGAACCACAAAAGTAAGACAACCACAGTTGGAGACTTGCACAGGCCTCCAAAAAGTAGTCAGGATCTGGGGGACAAGATACGCCAGGAGATAGAAAAGATCTGTAGGAAATGCAAAACTACAGTGATCATAGGGGGATTTCAATATGCAAGTGGAATGGGAAACCAGGTTGGTAGTGGAATTTGAGGAATGTCTACAGGATGGCTTTTTGAAGCATCATGTGATGGAACCCACTCGGGAACAATGACAGTGGATTTAATGATGCAGGCTAGATAAGGGAGCTTAAGGTGAAGGAAAACTTCACAAGCAGTGATCAGAATGTAGTTGAATTTGTTCTGCAATTTGAGAGAGAGAAAGTAGAATCAGAGTTAGCAATATTTCTGCTGAATAAAGGCAGCTGGAGAGGCATAAGGGAAAAGCTGGGTAGAATTATTGGGACAGGGGTCTAGCAGGAAAGAGAGGGGAACAGCAATAGCAGGAGATTCCAAGATTAATTTAGGAGACACTGCAGAGATTCATGCTGTGTAATACTGACATGGTACAGGGAGGATGAGGCAACATGGGCTTTCAAGGGAAGTTAGGGATTGCATATAAGCAAAAGAGCAAGCATATAATGCGATGGAGGGCAGAGAGAAACTGGAGAATTGGGGCCAACAGAAGGCAAGAATAAATAAATAAGGTGGGAGAAGATTAAATATGGGGGTAAGCTAACCAGTAATATAAGGGAAACTGTAAGAGATTTTTTAGATATATAATGTACAAAAGTGAGATAAAAGTGAATATGGACCACTGGGAAATTATTCTGGAGAGACAGTAGTGGGAAACAAAGAAATGGCTGAGGAACTTTGCATCAATGTTCATGGTGGAAGACACGAGTAATTTCCCAAGAATTGAAGAGAGTGAGAGGGAAGAGCTGAGTATGGTGTCCATCACCGAGAAGAACATGTTAGAAAACGGAATGGCCTGAATGTGGATAAATCACCTGGACCAGTTGGACTACACCCCAGCATTGTAAGGGAGATAGCCGAAGAGTTAGTGCAAGCGTAAGTGGTAATCTTTCAGGAATGAGTAAAATCAGGAAAGGGCCAAGTGGTTGTATAATCGCCAACATGACACCCTGGTTAATATGGGAGTTAGGCAGAAGATGGCAAATTACAGACTGATTAGCCTCACCTTAGTTATGGGTACCATCATGGAATCCATCGTGAAGAATGGGATTTCTGAATACTTGGAGGTGTTTGGTAAAATAGGACAGAGACAGCATGGTTTCATCAAGGGGAGGTCATGCCTGACAAACTGGCTAGAATACTTTGAGGGAGTAATGAACAGATTTGATCAAGGAGAACCGATAGATGTTATCCATCTGCACGTGAAGAAATCCTTGACAAGGTGCCATGCATGAGGCTATTGTGAAAGATATGGGCTCATGGTGTTAGAGGCAAGGTGCTGGCATGGATCGAAGTTTGGCAGTCTGACAGAAAGCAGAGAGTGGGGATCAAAGGGTTCTTCTCAGGATGGCAGCCAGTGACAAGTGGTGTTCCACAAGACTCAGTGTTGGGACCACAACTTTTTACTTTGTGCATACATTATCTCTATGAAGGAACTGAGGGCATTCTGGTTAAGCTTTCAAACAGTGCAAAGATAGATAGGGGAACAGGTAGCATTGAAGAGGTGGTTCGGCTGCAGGCTCTCCTCAACTTCCCACACCTCCGCCCTTGCACTCCACCCTTCCAACTACAACAAGCTAGAACCTCTCTGGTGCTCGCCTCCATCCCACCAACCTCAGGATACAATGCATCATCCTCTGCCATTTCTGCCACCAACAGTCAGACCCCACCACCAGATATATACTTACCTCCCCACCCCTATCATCATACTGCTGCGATAATTCCCTCACAACTCCCTCGTTAGGTGCATGCGCCTCCACCAAGACATCTTCAACTCCCAGCACCTTCCCTTGCCATTGCAAGAAATATGAAACCTGTGCCAACACCTCCCTCCTCACCTCCACCGAAGGCCCCAAAGGATCCTTCCACATCAGGTAGAGGACATCCTGTACATCCAAACATTTCTTCTCGTCTGTCCATTGCTCCTGGTCTCCTCTACATTGGCGAGACAGGACGTCAACTTGTAAAACGGTACAGGGAACACTCTCGGACACACAAATCCAACAACCCCACAGCCCTGCGGCTGAATATTTCAACTCCCCCTCCCACTCCGCCAAGGCCTTGCAAGTTGTTGGCCTCCTCCACTGCCAAATTCTAGCCACCTAACGTCTGAAGGAAGAATGCAACATCTTCTGTCTTGGGACGCTCCAAACACACGGTATCAAGGACAATTTCACAAGTTTCCTCATTATCTCTCCCTACACCTTATCCCAGATCAAACCCTCCAACTCAGAACCGCCCTCTTGAACTGTCCTACCTGTCCATCCTCCTTCCCATCTATCCACTCCACCTTCCACTCTGACCTATCACATCACCACCCACCTTCATCAAGCTGTCGCCTTCCAAGCTACCTGCCTTCCAGCCCCAGCACCTCCCATTTATCTCTCTGTCTCCTTCCGCCCACCCAACATTCCTGATGAAGGCTTAATGCCTGAAACGTCGAATCTCCTGCTCCTCGGATGCTGACTGACAGGCTGTGCTTTTCTATGACCACACTTTTTGACTCTGATCTCCAGCATCTGTGGTCCTCACTTTCACCTACTGAAGATTTTCTCAGGTTTGGAGAGTGAGCAAAGGAGATGGAGAACAATGTGGGAAAGTGTGGGAAAGCAGGATGACGAGAGGCATTGACTATTTTTTTTTTAAATAGCAAGCAAATTCAGAAGTCTGAAGTGCAAAAAGACTAGGGAGTTCTAGTCCAGGTGTCTTGAAATATAAAATTCCAGTTTGTCAGTAGTTAGGAAAGCAAATACAATGATGGCATTTATTTTAAGAAGTCTTAAATATAAAAGCAGGGATATACTTCTAAGGCTCTACAAGGCTTTGGTCATGCTACATTTGGGTTATTGTGCGCAGTGTTGGGTCCCATATCTCAGGATGTACTGGTCTTGGAATATTTTCAGACGAGATTCACGCGAATGAAAAGTTTAACATATGAAGAATATTCGAGGGCTCTGTGTCTGTATTTGATAGAGTTCAGAAAGATGTTAGGAGGTCTAATTGAAACTTACAGAATACTAAATGACCTGGGACAGAGTGGATTTAGGAAGATATATCCAATTGCAGGAGAGACGAGTACCCGAAGGGACAGAGTAAAGAGAAGACCTTTTCAAACAGAGATAAAGAGAATCCTCTTCAGCCAGAGAGCGGTGAATCGATAGAATTCACTGCCACAGAGGACTGTCGAGTCCAGATCATTGAGTACGTTTAAGAGTGAGACAGATAGGTTCTTGACTGTAAAGGGGATCAAGGCTTACAAGTAGAAAGCGGGAGAATGGGGTTGAGAAGCTTAACATTGAATGGCGGAGCAGGCTCAATGGGCTGAATGGCCAAATTTCTGCTCCAATGTCTTCTGGTCGTATGGTTAATATTGGCTCTCCTCATTCCACATTGGAGTTATATCCTTGAACTTGATCTTCAAATGATTTACGAAGAGTAACGTTTCACTACTGATGACTGGGAAATATCATGTTCCCTCACTCCAGCCTCAACGGCCATGTCCCCAACATCATAATCACACTGCAATTTAAATCCAATGGTACTTAATCACAGTTGATTGACATCGATAACATGAACAGCATGACCCCCACTTGCCATCTCTGATCCTCGAATAACCATCTGAATTGTGTGTCACATCATATTCTCTGTTAACATATCCGTGTCATTTGTCCGTTATCACTCATGATGTCGTAGGCACATTTTCCTGTCAGATTCTGACGAGAAAAGGTTTACTGACAATATAATCACTGATCAGTAGTTACAGACTGTATGTTTCCATTTATAAACGGAGAAACTTGTTTATGTTCTGACAATCCTTTGACATTACTCCCATGTCCAAGGCTGATTGAATGATTGCAAGCATTCGATCTACCATCTCCAATATTCCTTCCTCAGCCACCCCCACATATCCCATGCCAAATGTGTAAATTTTAAAGTTTCTTTTGCATTTTAATAAAATCAATATTAAATTGAAAGGGGTTAACTGGAGCTATTTGTTCAGTGACTGTGATTAATGTCAATCTCCGTGGATCCTAATTATCCCAGGGGAGAGTTTCGATCATTGAATGATAAATGGGCTCTTTCCAGTGTGTTATCCCATAGTATGAGTAGGAGCGTCACTTACAGCACTAACAAGGATCAGAATCTCGAGAGAGAGGGGGAGGAGAGATCAGAATCTGAGAACATTATACTGGAACGTTACAATAATGGTTCAGAATGTGAGGACCTTGGATTGGAATGTTCTAATAGTGAATCAGAATGGTACAATGGATCAGAATCTGAGCTCATTAGACTAGAATGATCCAACAATGTATCAGAGTCTGAGATCATTCGACTGGAATGGTTCAACAATGTATCAGAATCTGAGAATATTAGACTGGAATAATTCAATAACAGACAGGAGTTTATCCTTGGGTCTTGACTATCTTTCTTGGCCTTGGATATCATTAGCATCACGGATCCAGGATATCCTTTGGATTATTCAAGGTGGTTACTATCCCATCCTCGCTATAGTTGGTGTTCCTGGTAAGTCATTATATTTGTCTACTAAACTGGGTTGAACTGAAGGTCTGCTCATGATACATAAATTTTGGAAAGTGCAAGACAATGTCTTCAGTTCCAAACAAAACCTCCTTTCATTATAAATTATAACTACCAAACTACTATTTATAAATTACTCACTGATATGCGAGAAGGACTGTTCTCAAACTCCATAATCCATTTTGCCCTTCACAGATTTATATCTCCATCTCCTCTCCACTCACCAATCCTGTCCAATACGACTGTCATGATAGCCCAGTCAGGTTCTCAGTCTCAACGCAACTTCTGAATAAACCATGATTTGTGCCTTTCTTTAATCCGAATGCAACAGTTTCAAGTTCCTTCTAACCATATGTCCGACACTAAGTAATTGCTCTTGAGGATGATTAACCTGTTCTCTGCACAAATGGGACGACGGTTTATGATGTTCAAGCCATTGAATCATACTCTAGAGCCACAGAATAATATTCTGTTAATATCTCATGAGGGAAATTGGTGGAATTTAAAAGCAATTATTTTCATTTGCTATGAAAGCCCATCTGCTTGCCCCAAGTC
Organism: Hemiscyllium ocellatum; assembly: GCF_020745735.1. Lineage (NCBI taxonomy): Eukaryota > Metazoa > Chordata > Chondrichthyes > Orectolobiformes > Hemiscylliidae > Hemiscyllium > Hemiscyllium ocellatum. The sequence goes on from NC_083438.1 coordinate 5,592,832, forward strand.
CTTTAGGGAAGTAAATGTGTCATTCTTCTCTATTCAGATTTCAGTGTGGCATCTATAATGAACACGTGGGTGTACTGCACCTTTAAGAGAATTAAAAGCCAGCAATAACTACGTGACAGCACCAAGTGTTCAGAAGAATACATTTAATGTAACATTTGGTCGAACAACTCGATTAGCTCAATGTCTCAAGACAACAACAAATTCAGCCAAACAGTTTAAATTATATCCCAAAATGCCTACCTCCAATCACGATTGAAGTTAGTATATTGAGAATCCTAAAAGTCAATGACAAAATCCAATGGTAGGGGTACAAGACCGTGGGAAATGGAACAGCTGAGAGGAGAACTGCCAATTTACCAGCATGCAAAGACTGCCTGAAAAATAGCTCTCCTTGCGGTATCTTTATTGATTAGTAACTGGTAAAGCAGAATCCCAAAGAAGAAAAGAAGACAGGAATATGGAGAAGAACCGAAAGCCGCTTGGTTTTGAGATAAGAAATTTCGTTTTGTAAATCTTAATTAGGAGTCTAATCGGACTAGTATAGTGGGGGTCGGGGGTGGGGGCTGGGGGGAGGTGAAAGATAGGTTAGAGGAAGAAGTTGTAAATAGTCGTTCGTCTATTATTCCTCGTTATACTTTAAGAAATAAAGTTGTCAATGTTTACTTTAAAGAGTATTGGACTCTAGAATTTACACAGATTACTGCAGTGGATAAATCTTTTCTCTGTTGTTGGTTTTAAATTAAGCATGATAATTTATCCTATGTTGTAACGCGTCAACCCCACGGGAATGTGCTTTACTCTTTACTGTCCTGTGGAACAGCAGAACCAAACATTCAGTTCAAGGTCGGCATAACATGCTGCCCTGACGCGGGCTGCATACATCCTGTGAGAGAAGAATAGAAGTAAAGATAGCTTTCATTCCTCTGCCTGTTTTCCGTATTCCTACAGCTCACTTCTATTCAGGTAGGTGATCATCCCCTTGTTTAGGTGAATTCAGCCTCATTGAAATTTTCCCGGAGAGTGATGCACATCTCCATAAGCTTCTCTGATGCTGGCTTTCTTGATGCTGACGTACAGATGTAAAGGACTTATAAATCCCATGTCAGTCGTAGTGCATAAAGAAGGAATGGCTTTTTGTGGCACAGGAAAGAAACGGTGATGTCTATCCTATGAAGAATTATTGCGATCATCCCTGGGAGTGTTGTTGAGGCTGTATTTGGGATACTGTGGATAGACTTTCTCTCAAGTTTCATCAGACTCATCCCTTGGATGATGGCACCATGAGCAGTGAGTGAAGCTCAGTGAGTGAATAAGAGGTGATTGCATTGAACATTAAGGGGGATGGACAGTCACTCATGATGTTCTAAACAGACACTGATCGGGTGATAAATTCCATGGCTTTTTTTTTACTCGGATTACATGATTCTCAATAGGTTAAGAGTCTCTGCGGAAGTTCCCCTCATTCCACCCCCATTCCACATGTTGATTGAGAGAGACAGAGAGTCAGTCTTTGAAAAAACTCTCCCCATATTAATACAGTGCATTTAGTGTGTGATCCTGCACTGAACGTCATGTTATCCACAATCCCAACAACAGCCATAATACCTTCATTCTAAAACAGTTAACTATCCCCACCAGCTTCTGACGTCCATGGAGAACATGGTTCTGTCTTCTCAGAGATGGAAGATGCCTCCCTGAGACTTGACACAAAACATCTGGCTTCTTTCCTCACTGCCAGCAAACCACGTTAAAGTGTCATGTGTCGCACAAGTAATAGAGCCACGAGGAACATTGTGGAGCCATCTCTGAGTGCATTCTATGCTCCATTGATTTGTCAGGTTGGAGCATCAATGACGCCCTCCTGTTCCTGTATCAGTGTCTCGAGGTGTAGAATGGCCTCCTCCAGGTCCCATGGAACAGGTTCATGGGTCTGACTTGACCCTGCCAGTACCTGCTTAACAGCTTGAGAATGAGCTCTAAATTTTACTGTGGAAATGTAGAGTGCCTGGCAGGGTTGTTACATGAATTTTACTGACACTTTAACAGCACAAGCCTGAATAACGTCCGGGTCTTACTGCACATGAACACAGACTAGTTCAGGAGCTGAGGTGTGACACATTGTTCTGAACATTGGGTGATCTTCAGCGACCATCCCCATTTCTGAACTTATGATGAGTAAAGACAGTGATGAAGCAGCTGAAGATGTTTGTTTTGCGGCAGCTACCCTGAGGATCTCTTGCAGAGATGTCCCAGGACTGAGAGGATTGTCGGGCACCAATCACAAACATCTTCCTTTGTGCTATTAAAGACCCCAACTAGTGGGGAGGGTACACCTGATTCCCAATAAGCTCAAATAAATAGGTTGTCCTGATGCAATCCTCAGTCAAATACTGCCTTGGTATCAGGGCCATTCACTCTTTCCTGAGCCCCTGTGTTCACATCTTGTTAATATCAAGAGATGATGGTGTTTGTGTAGGGAGTGTTTTCCTCTCATACAGGGTAATCAATGCCAGGAATTATCTGGGATAGCTGGTGAGGGAATTACATTACTGAAAGTATGCAAAGTGATTATGTATGAATTTTTGACCTGTCAGAGTGCTAAGGGGTGTGAAGAGTTGGACATTAAAGACGAATTAATGCCAACAGTAGATCAGCCATTTTGGTATACAATGGCTTGATCGTCCGAGTTACCAAATCTTGCTTGTTATGTTGTCATATTCTGTCAGTACAAAGTTAATGATTGTAATTTTCCTGAACGTTCTGTTATTTAATGTTGCAGTCAGAGAGAGTAAAGTATTTTGTGAGTCATCTCAGGGTGAGGTATTGGGGCTGTATTCACAGTGAATCTTGGACTATAATATGACCAACAAATGAAGCAAAAGTTGCGGAGAGGAGACACTCTGCAAAGAGGTGTCTTTCGAAACCAGACTGGTTTTCCAAATAACATTTTCCAACCCACACTAAACCGTGTGTGACAGTCTTGAGGGATTAAATGATATCCTGTGTAACTGTGGACCGGGTATTTGGAGCAGGTGGCCTCCATCTGCTACTTTCAGGAGCTGTGAGGGACTGAATGGAACATAGAAACACAGGACTGAGCAGCCGGAGTGGGCCATTAGATACTTTGTCACCGTTCCAATACTCACACCGTCCATGGGTTATGTGATTGTGGTCTCAGCAGCACCTTTTTGTCTGTATACAATTTTCCTACGTTCACGTGTCTGTCAAATGTTTGAATACAACACAACTTTGAATAAATGCAAACATCCAGGCACCACAATATTCTGGGGAAGGGAATTTCCACTTGAACAGCGCTTTGAGAATTTCTCTTTTTTGTTCCCACAATTGTTGGAGGATCACTGTTTCCTTTTCCAGTCCCTCTCTTTCACTGTTTACAATAAATTTGAAAAGTGACCAGTTTAGTGAGGTGGCCAATGATATCGGTCTCAGAGTATGTCATTTTTTAGAAAAAAATGTGAGATGCAGAAAGTTGAACTCATAACACTTGGTAAAATGATACAGTGTCCCAAACGTTTTTCTGCCTTTGAAGTTATTCTGCTCACACAAGCTGCTGGTAATTGGGTTTTCTTTCTGGAACAGTTGGATTTGGCTGAATTCCCTTTGTTTCAGGTAGTGGAGAGATTCCAATGAATCCTCACCAGGAATCCTTCACAAGTGGTAAAGGTAACTCAGGGATTTTATGATCTCACATTTTGCTATTGGGTGGTACAAAGTAAGAGAGTTGGATCAATCAGCTGCTGCTTCTCAGGCAGGGAACATTTTTCTCCGTTTCTATGTTGAAACATACAATACTGTCAGTTGAACACCAAACTGAGCCTTGTACGATCTCCTGAAACATTCTCTGGAAGAGCTGATTATGGATTATATGGAGGTGCGGCATTGCTCTTTTTGTACACAATACCTTCTAATCGCAAAAAAATGTTCCCACTTGAAAATTTGTTGACATGCTTTCATATGTTTGTGTAATTTGTATTTATTGATGGATGCCTTCATAGTACGTATGTTAATATTAATACATCTTTTTCTTAAAATTGATTCTCTAGCTTTAGTCTTCCTGATAAAACAAAATATGCGTCAAGCTGATGCACTTTTCAGAACGTCATGGATGTTCAATAATATTTCCCAAGTATGTTCGAAACTGATAATTCCCCCAAAATAAGAGGGCTTCATTCCAGAAATGAATAAAGGGAAACCTCTTTGAAAATCTGCGAAAAGAATTATATCCTTTTTCTGGGATCAAAAACGCACGCAGTGTATCAGATGTGGTCCCAGCAATGCCCTGTACGGATGCAGTAAACCATTCATGCGATTAAACCTGATACCCTTTGTTAACAACAGCATCATTCCACTTACCTTCCAAGTCACTTGCTGCATCTGCAGACTGAGTTCATATGATTCATGTCCCAGGAACATGGAGACCGCCTGAATCACAGAGTTCTGCAGTCTCTCTCCATTTATATTATTTACCATTGTTTTATCCTAATGCCCAAATAGATAACTCACCTAATGTTCTTTCTGCTGCAGGTTTGCTCACTAACCAGTTACAGCTTAGCAACCTGAAAATAAACATAGCGAGGTCTGACGAAACAGATGTACTTCCGATCAAAATGTCGGAAATAAATCACCAGTAGAAGTATTAATTGCACTGTCGATGACTGTGTTTTATTTTCCTGTACATTCTGCAGAGGGCAGAAACTATTGTGGATAAATGGAAGTTAGCAAACGTGATCCAAGCACCATAGATGAATGGAAGGGATCCAAACAGTTACAAAGGGAAAAAGACATAGCGTGGAGAACTGCAGACCAATTAACTTGATATCTGTAGGGAAACTTTTGAAATCTGTAACACAGGATGAGATTTTTGATATTTAGAAATTAACAGCAACAATGGAGAGAATCAGCATGCATTTTTGAGAGAGAACTCATACTTGATAAACTTCGGAATTGTTTGAAATTGTTTATTATAGCATAGATAATGAGGAAACAGTAGAAGTGGCATATGTCGGATTGTCGGAAGGATTTCTATAAGAACTCAAACAATGAATGAGTAAATGCAATGAATGTGAAGGGTATTTGGAGGAATATATGTAAGTGGAAAATTAAAGATTGGTTCGCCTTCATTTAAGAAAATCAGAACGTTGATGTAAAGACATGTAGAAGCAGTTTCACAGCGTGTTGGTGGAACTGTACCTGGCGTATTGTGCACAGTTTTGGTGACCGAATCTTAGAAAGAATATACTGACCACAGGGGATGTGCAATGGGCATTTTCCAGATTAATGCCTCAAATAGCGAGATTGCCTGATGAGGAAACTCGACCTATTTTCTCTAGAGTTTCAAAGAATGAGAGGTGGGTCACAGTGAAAGTTAGAACATTCTCAAAACTTATGACAAGTTGGAAATTAACAGAATGCTTCCCTGGCTGTCTATCCCACATTCAAGGCAAATGATGACATGATCTGGGACAGGACAGTTAAGAATACAATAAGGAGGAAATTCTTCACATTGACGGAACTAACTAACACAGAGGTATGGAAACCTGCTGGCAGGGCAAGGTTAGGGAGAATCCCCAGATAATCTACAAGTGTGTCAAGTGGAACAGAATATCGAGGGAACAGTTAGGACTCATTCGTGACTTGCCAAGTTACACCCAAATCAACTTTAGTGGTAGGAGACAGGAGGTAGTGGTAGAAGACTGTGTGACAGGAGGCCGGTATCCAATGGTGTACCCCAGAGATCAGTGTTGTGCCCCTTATTATTTGTGATTTGGACGTGATGGTGTTGGACTGAGGTGGACAATGCTAAACATCACATAACACCAGCTTACAGTCTAACACGTTTATTCAGAGGCACGAGCATTCTAAGCGCTGCTTCTTCATCAAAATGCACAACCACCTGATGAAGCAGCAACACTCCGAATGCTCATGCCTCTGAATAAACATGTTAGACTATAAGCTGATCTTGTGTGATTTTTAACCTTATTACTTGTGGTATCCATAAATGATGCAGCTGTGAATATGGACGAGGGGTTGGAGGGGTCATCAGTAAGTTTATGTTTGATACAATGATTGTCCGGGTGGTTGGCAGTGGGGAGGAAATGCTTATGTTTCAGGAAGATACAGAGGAAATGGTCATATGGGTGGATCAATGGCAGATGGAACGGAATTCTGATAACTATGAGGTGATGCACTTTGGAAGAAGGAACCAGGAAGGGGAGTACTCAATGAATGGCAGCACACTAAGAACGTCAGAGTGTGCTTCTCCACACATCGCTGAATGTGACTGGACAAGTTAATGCACAATTTCAGAAAACATAGGTTCTGTTAACATAACCTTTATTCATCGAAGCATAGATTATAAGAGCTATGCAGAACTTCGGTGAGGCCAAGATGGAATACTGTGTGTAGTTCTGGGACCCACATTACAGGAATGATGTGATTGCACTGGAGGGGGTGCAGAGGAGATTCACCAGGATTTTCCCTTGGATGGAGCATATCAGCTATGGAGAGAGGGTGGATAAGCTCGGGTTGTTTAGTTTGGAGGAGAGAAAGATGAGGGGGCCGTGATTCAGAGGGTAGGTTTACGAGAGACATGTTCACAGTGGATAGACAGCAGCTGTTCCTTTTAGTCAAAGAGCCACAATTTTAAAGTGAAGGGTTTGAGGTTTCGTGAGGATTTGAGGAGTGTTTTTCACCCAGAGTGTGTTGGGCTTTGCAAAGTGCTTCTTGAGATGGGAGTTATTATAGTAACCTCTAAACCATTAGAAAATACACAGTTGTGCACTCGAAATTCCAAAGGACTCTTGGCTGCAGGCCTTGTGTCGGAAAGTGGGACTAATGTAAACCATGCTGTATTTCTGATGTTACAGAGTCTGTGCTTCTGGTTGTGAACAGTCAATCATTGAGTATCTTAAGATAGGAACTGATGGTTTTCTGAAGGATAGCTTATCAACACTTATCTGAGTGAACTTCTAATGTCTTCTGAAAATATGTCAATGGCAAAAGTAAGAGAAAAATGAGCAACCTTCTTACAGTCTGTTACCAAATAATTGAAGACCGGGAAATAGCAGAACTATGGAACAAATATCTCAGTTATGCCTTCACAGAAGAAAACAAAGCAAAAAAGAAAATTTCCTAGCAATACGAGGGAACTTTAGTCTGGTGAGAAAATAGGAATAGAATGAAATTAGCAACTAACAGTTTTAGAGGAAGTATTGGATTGAAAGTAATGAGCATAGACAAAGTGAACAGAGATTTATGAAATGGGAATCATATTTAACAAAGTGGCTTTTAGCAAAATTATGGAGAAGGCATCAATGCGATACAATTGAAATCTCAGAAAGATTTCTGATAAATGCCCAAGCGTTTTGTGCAAATTCGAATCCTATAGGACTGGGGCTAATATATGTTCATGGTTTTAGAATGGGACAGCTGGCAGGAAACACTGAGTATGAATAAAACCATGATTTTTGAATGGAAGACTTGGAGGATATAACAAGGATTGGGTTTTGAGATCCAGTTAATCCCATTACACATGATATCTTTGGATGAGGGTCTCAAATGCAATATTCCCAAGTCTGCTCACAGCACTAAATGATGTCAGCTTGTGAGTGGATGAGGAGCTCCAAGGTGACTGAGACAAATTGAGTGACTGGGCAAATACCTGCAGATGGAGAGCAATGGGAGAGATGTGATGTTGTGTACGTTGATGGGAACCATAGAATGGCAGCCTATCATTTGACAAGAGATTGGTTGAAAAATGTTGCTCTATAAAGGAACGTAAGCGGCACTTTTGTTTATTTCTGTGCAGTCCTCCGAGTTCATGTAGGGCAGTGAGTTCTGAATCCTGAAGTCAATACTGAGAATGGCATAGGCACGCTGACCAGTATACAGAGACCCACAAGTGGGGAATTGTAACATTGAAAAGAATCTAGATCTCTCTGTACACCAGTCAATGAAAGCTATGTTGCAGGCACAGTAAGCAGTTCGGAAGGTAAATGGTGTATTGAACTTCATTTCAGGGAGCTTTGAATACAGGGGTAAGGGGCATTTACTGCAGCTGTACAGGGCCTCAGTGGGACCCCATCTCGAACACTGTGCAGCATTATGTGCAGTTTTGATATCCTTACCTTACAAAGGACAAACCTGACATTGAGAGAGTGTAGTGAAGGATGACCAGACTGATCTCTGGGATGACAGGCTTGTTGTGGGAGTAGAGTTTGGGGCAACTGAGCCTGTATTCCATGGGCTTTAGGAAAATGAGTGGAGATCTCATTGAAATACATAAAACTCTGACAGGGCGAGACAAATTGGAATCAGGGATGATAATTCCCCAGGCTGGGGTGCACTAAACAAGGGACCACAGCAATATCACATTTAATAAATTCGTGTTATCGGAGTACTGCCTGTATATTGAATGGAGGAGCAAAATTGATGGACAGAAGGGATTACAGCAGTTTCTATTTTATAAATCACAATCTTTAAACATATTCAGAGAAATGATCACTGTATGGGAAAAACTGCATTGAGAAGACGTTCGACCATGAATTAGCATGGGGAAAGCTCAATGTGTTGAATCACCTCCTTCTTTCCCGATGTTTCTGTGCAGTCTGTGGGAAAACTCTGTAAAAGTTGTCATAAGCGCTCAGCTGATAGGAAGGAGGCCTCTGCAGGTTCAAGAGGACTGTGTTTGCCATTCCCTTTTCCGATAGTGAGACTGGGGCCGGGTGTTCTGTCCGGTTATATCCTTTAAGACGTTGGAGCAGTTTGATACAATAGAGTGTCTTGCTTGGCCGATTCATAGACCATTGAAAAATTTATCAAATGTCTGTTTGTCTGTAGTCACTTTTAGGCCAGACCAGAAAAGCACAGAGATTCACTTCCTGGAAGTGGATTCGTCAAGGAGATCAATGTTTACAATCATCATTGGAAAAAATATCACTATTACTGACACCAAATTTTAAGTCTCGATATTTTATTAACTTTAACTTGCACCAGCTGCCAGACCATTAGCCTTGTCTGGATTAGTAATCCAGTGACATTTCCACAACAGCACCATCCCCACATGGGGACCTATTAGAAACCACACTGAGCAGGTTGTTTTTGTGCTGCTTTGCAGCTCTGTCAAAAAGAACTCTCACCAATTTGACTGTCGTGATGGCACTGAAGGGGTGGTACATGGTCATATTGTAGTTATTCCCCTCTTAGGGGATTGGACATAGTTGAGTAATTTTCCACATTGTCAGGGAGATGTCAGAGTTGGAGCTGGAATGAAACAGTTTCCTCAGGGACATGCCTTTTGTGCAGCACAAGTCTTCAGTCCTATTGCAGGACTGGTGTCAGGGCTCATTGCCTTTGCCATTTCTATTGTGTTCAGCTATTTCTTCATGTCAAGTGCAGCGAATCGAATTGATTGAAAACTGGCATTTGTGATTCTGTGGTATCATGATGAGGATGAGGTGTTCCATCGACTCAACAATATTTCATCTGTAATGCCATCTTCTGTGTTCAAAGTGAATGCGTTTCGCTTTGTTTTTCTCCCTGACCATGATTAAGATGTCTGTAGTGTCATTGACGCCAGTCCTATGCAGTTTCAGAATCAAGGACCTTGTCACCATGCATTATTGGCCCGTCCCCAGTATACGGCGCTTCAGGTTGGATGGAATGTTTGAGCATCTTTGACATACTTCTTTGGAAATTGTTCAAAAACAGAAATTGTTGAAGAAACTTCAGACGATGTTGCAGCATCTTCTGAAGTGAACGCAGAGTGAAACCTTCAGGTCCAGTGACCCTCTACAAGGCTCCCAGTTTCTCCAGCATTTTTTCTATTTTTATTTGCAGTATCCATAGTTATTTGTTCTGTTCCTATTCATTTCTGGAGAAACTCAGCAGGTCTGTCTGCATCTGCAGAGACAGATAAACAGAGTTAGCGTTTCAAGCCCCGTGTGGCACTTCTTCAGAACTGATAAGGATCGGAAACTGGTATTTTTGATCCCTTGTCAGAGGTGGGGGATGGGTGACAGGGAAAAGAGGGTGTGGCAAAGAGAAGCGGGCTTTAAACACTGGTGAATGAGAAGATGATATAAAATGGGTGTAAATGAAGACGTGGCTGGGGGAAAGGGATCCTCTCTATTGAGTACAAGGTACAGACGATACAATCACACAAGGTCATACGGAGGCCAGGAGGGAGAATGCTGACTATGTGGCATTATATAGATCTGGCCTTAACTACGTTTTAACTGTCGAGATCATCACCACTTTTAGACAAAGGAATTCAGGTGTTTGACTTCTTATTGGCACTAGTAAACGTTTCTTACTGTCTTGGTATTGTAATATGGAGAAAAATAAATAACAGCATGAAGTTTGGGCTGAGTATTGCTTTGCTGTCATGTTTAATATAGTTTCAAATTTGCAGTGCGTATCCTTAAGTGCTTGTTCTTGAATTTAGTATCAGATGGAGTTTAGAAGTTTGAGGGGTGACATTATAGAAGATTATAAAATCATGAGTGGCATGGATGGGGTGAATAGCCAAGGCCTTTTCTACGGGATGGGGGAGTTCAAACATAGAGGGAATAGTTTTAAGGTTAAAGACGGCATATTTAAAAGGAACGAAGGAGCAACAATTTTACACAGAGTATGGTATGGGTATGGAATGAGCTGCCAGAGGAAGAGTGGTAGATTCGTGTACAGCTACAACATTTGAAACTCATTTGGACAAACATATGAATGGGAAACATTTCGAGGCATATGGATCAAATGAAAGCAGGTGGGACGAGCTTATTTTGAAAACTTGGCCAGCACGGACATTTAGAAAAGCTTCACGCAGTGTCAGTGTGGTTTTCTGAAAGGGAAATTATATTTTGCCCTGTAAAATCATGCAAAGTATTTCTGGAGATGCCTGAGAATGTAACAAGCGGACTTGATAAAGGGGATCTGGTAGACACCAGGCATTCCAGATATTTTCCTCAAGGTATTAAAATAAAAGTTCTTACAAAAGACAAAAGTTCGTAGGATGACGGATAATGTAGTAACGTGGGATGATGATTGGTTAACACATAGAAAACGGGGAGTCAGGATTAATGGATCTTCATGATCAAGGTATATCTGCTGGAGTACACAAATATCAGTCCAATGACATCAGTTATTCACAATCTATACTGATAGCCTCATGGCGGGAGCTGAGTTTTGAATGACTTTGAGAATCAGAAGGCAGACTGTTATTTAATGAAGAGGACTTCCAGAAAAGGAGCAGTACAAAGGGATTGGAGTGTTCCTGTGTATGAAACATAAAGCCAGCATGCTGACGCAGCAAGTAACTAGGTTGGTTCATTAGACGGCTTACTGGGCCGAACGGAATGAGTTATTGAGAACCTCTAAGATGGTGAGACGATTATTCATTGGGGTTTATATGGATGAGGAGTGATACTGCTAAACAATACAAGACACAGAAGGGGATTGAGAATGTCGATATTGACAGTTGTTTCCACTCCTGGGTGGAGTCTCAAACTCGAGGATATAGATACCGAATATGGAACATCGATTTCAATCTGAGACACAGAGTGATGTCTTCTCTCGGAAGGTAGTGATTGTCTGGAATTCCCTAACCCAGAGAGGTATGGTGGGATACACGGAGTCGGCAAGAAAGTGGAGTTGAGCCCTGGAGTAGATTAGCCATGTTCTTATTAATTGACAGGGCTAGCTTGAGGGGTGGAATGACCTACTCCTGTTCCTATTTATTCATTTCACATGTTTTGATTTTGGAAAGTAACTGATTACTTTTCTGGAAGTTGTGTTGCACAATGCTGCATTCAGAGAGAACAGAGGATTTGTTTGAGTTAACCCTGGGTGATGTATGGGGGCTGTATTCCCAGCGTATCTGGGTCTGTAACATGGCACATATCTGGAGCAGAATATACAGAGAGGGGAAGCCTGGGAACAGGGATTGAGGATTCACTTCCTGACCCAGCCAAGATTTTTCAAATACATTTCCCAAACTACACCAAACCATCAGAGTTGCCTGGATCTGCCACCATTTAGCAGGTCGGAAGGGCTCAATGGAACATCAGAACACAGGGCTGAGGGACACAAAAGGGCCATTCGGCCATTTGACACTCCTCCACCAGTAAATGAGGTCATGGCTCATCTCATTGTGGTCCCAGCTGCACTTGTCTCTCTCCATGCACCATTATCCCTGATTCACCTGTCTATGGAAAATCAGACGAAGTCAGTCTCAATATAATATAAAGATTCAGCCATCCCAAACTTCTGGGAAAGAGAATTCGCACTTGAATGAATTCCCACTTAGGGAATTTGTCCTAATTCTTGCTATGACTGAGGATGGGGGGTGTCACTGTTTACTTTTCTAGTCCAACTCCTCTATTGCACGCAGCAAATTTCAAATGTAACCACTTTGGTGATATGGCCGATGATGAAGGTCTCAGACTGGATCAGGTTCAGTGATAGGAACAAGTCAGGCAGCTTTCTTTAGTCACCCACAAGTAACTAATAGAACTAACGGATGTGCATGGTGGATCTGTGATTAGCACTGCTACCTCCCATCATCAAGGAGCTGGGTTCAATTCCCACCTCGGGCGACGCTGTGTGGAGTTTGGGCATTCAATATGCAGATATCTGAGTAGGTTTCCTCACAATGCTACAATTTCCTCCCACAGTCCAAAGATATGCATCTTAGAGTGGATTGGCCATGCTAAAAAATTGCCCATGGTACCCAGGTATGTGTAGGTTAGATAGGTTAGTCATGGGAATGCGGGGTCACATGGATAGAGAAAGGGAGGCAGGTCCGGGGGGATGCTGTTCAGAGGGTCAGTGTGGACTTGATGGAATGGATATCCTGCTTCCACACTGCAGAGATTCTATAAAAATTACAAGAAATTTGAACAATACTCAGTGCGTATCTATCTGATCCACTCTCCTCTAGGTCTTGTATGTTTCAATAAGATCACCTCTCATGCCATGAATAACCTGTTAAAGCCTCCATAATATAAGGCCCTCATCCCTGGAATACTTGAAGTAAAATATCTCCGAACTGCTTCCAATATAATTATATCCTTCCTCAGTTAAGGAGACAAAGAAAAACTAATCGCAAACTCAGTTCCTGAGGTTTAGTTTTGTTTCCTCTTTATAAGTCTTTGTAACTCTCTTCCCCACAGAGCATTGGAGGCAGAGATATTGAATATTTTTGAGGCACAGAAGTTTCATAAATACCAACAGAGTCGAAGATTATCGGGGATTGGCAGGAATGTGCTGTGTGGGGCAAAATTTAGACAATGGTACCAAATGACACAGCTCCAGAACATCCATTAATATAATGCAAAACGAAATGATAACATGATAAAATGTTAAGGGGGAATCCAAGATGGCCATGATCCAGAAGGTCTGTTTTACTGGGCTCTGCATCATAGCACGGCCAAAGTAGTGCTCTCAACCACTCCATCCCAGCCATTCACTTAAAATTCAACACTAAAAGAGCGATAGAATCTTTACTAATCCCGTTTTATCAAGTGGAAATGACAAAACACGGGAAAGGACCGAGTAAGTCCCAACACACCGTGCACCCGTCAGAAGCATCGAGCATACCTGAGACCGCTGCTGCAAACAACTCTGCTCGTTCCATGAACCCAGTTACTCACCAGGCCTTGGACACTGAGTTCACCAAGTTAAGTGAAATGATTGAAGACATGATTGAAGAAAAGTTCAACAATAGGCTAGAGCCGTTTTCAGCCATGCTCCAAAAACATGACTTGAAAGCCTTGGAAACAGAACGGATGAGTTTGAGTGCCGATCTGCAGTGGCAGAGACTACAACTGATTTCTCCAAGGAGCGGATGCTCGCCCTTTAAAACCAGGTCTGCACCTTAACTGAACAAGATCACGACCTTGAGAACAGGGGTAGGATGAAGAATGTTCACTCCGTTGGTCTGCTGGACCAGACGGCAGGTGGTCAGCCAGTGAGTATTTTTGAGAACTGGCTGCCGCGATTCCTTCACTTCGAAGCTGAAGAGGGACGGGTGAAGAGTGAGACAGTTCATCGGGTTATGGCGTGGAGGTCAGACTCAGACCAACGCCTTCGCCCTGTCCTTGAGCGATTACATAGTTATGGGGACAAACAAAGACTGATGGAAACTTCCAGAACCCAGGGGAAAGATCGATGGCTTTAATTCACGAGAGCTCCAGGATTATGATCTTTCAGGACATTTCAGCAGCGGCGATTCAAGAAAGAAAATATTTTGATGATATCAAGAGAAGGGTAAGGGAATTTGGGATTCAGTATTTCTTATGGTTCCCAGCGGTGCTCTGTATTGCTTTGAATGGATCCGTGAAACCGTCTGACTCTCCAGAGAAAGCGAATACTTTGTGGATATTTTATAGTAAGCAGGATGTTTAGACAATCATGCTTCTCTCTTAAAGAAATTTTGTTGGATTTTTCTGGTAGTAACCAGTGCTAAATTATAGTCGGGGATGTGTAGAGTACTCAATTTTATTTTCTCCATTAATATTACTACTCATTTTCTCTTTCTTTGCTAAGTGCCCACCGGCAGTTCAAGCCGAATTTTTGTTGCTAATTGCCCTGGATGCCATATTGGTAACGTGCAGAAGATAAAGTTTTGTGATATGTCAGCGCCCCCGGTGGGCAGGGCTGGTTTGGCGGTAAATTACCCTATCAAGTGTCATTGGCACTTTGGTCTTTGTTTCATTCTTCGGTTGTTTTATTTGTTTACCTTTGGAACGTTTTGAGAGCTGGTTATGTGTAGTAGTTTTAGTTTGTACAGTTTTTAGGCTCTATGACTCTTTTTTCATTAATGATAAGCGATGTTTAATATGATGTGAAACTCGAGAGTTGAAATGTTGCTACAATGTTGCTACAATGTGTTATAGATAATGATGTGCTTAAATGTTGTACGTGGAACATTAAGGGGAGCCATCTGCCAGTCAAGAGGAAAAATATAATTTCTAGTTTCAGTTACAGAAACACAAACAGCACAATGTACTTCAGGTACCCTCTCAGTAAAACCTCATACAGCTGCAGCGACACATCTCTTTACTTTGAATTATTCTGTTGGAAAAATGTTCCAATATTCTAGATTTCCACCTTTTCAAGCAGCAACAGGCTAATATGGGCTGAATAGCCTTCTGTTATTCCTCTGTAAGAGGCCCGTAGGGACAGAATTGCTTCGGCCTGTTACTGAGCAGCAGTCTCATTGCTCTGTCTCAAGGATATGAAAGGATTTGATAACAAGGCATTAAAACCAGGAGCAGCCTCACACTGGTCAATAAGTATCATACTTCGGGTTAAGGTATCTAGAAACTTACCCACCCAACTTTTTTTTTATGCATCAGATCTGTTATTTTATAACTGCCTTCTTTCATAAACAGAGTGGAACATATATAGACCCCTGCAGTGTCCTGTTCATACTCTCATATACAAGTTTTAAAAAAAGATTTAAAGATTTTTGGTCCATCCCTCATCCATTCCATTTCAACCCAGTAAATGTTCGTTTTTATAATGATATGAAAAGTGATGTGTGTAACTAGTGAATTGAGCCTGTTTGCTCAGTCATGATTTGGAGATGCTGGTGTTGGACTGCAGTGTACAAAGTCAAAAATCACACAGCACCAGGTTATAGTCCAACAGGTTTAATTGGAAGCACATTAGCTTTTGGAGCGCCGCTCCTTCATCAGGTGATAGTAGAGGACGCACTTCTAAGGCACAGAATTTATAGCAAAAATTTACTGTATGATGTAACTGAAATTATACATTGAAAAATACCTTGATTGTCTGTTGAATCTTCCATCTGTTTGGATATCATGATAGCTGCATTTCTTTCATGTGTAAATCACAAAATCTTTTTCTTTTAAAGTTGCATTCTCAGGTTAGTTGTAACAATGAGTGTTAGCTAGACAATTTGTTGAAGGTGGTAGCCCCCTATGTTCTCTGTCTATAACATGATGTTTAGATTGATTCTAATCGAAATGTTAGATAACAGAGTTTTACATGAATTCATGCAGTTTTTGAGCGAAGTACAATGTAACTCTGCAAGTACAAATTCACCCGACAAAATATATGTGTGCATGTAGGTCTTTGTCTGTTTGTGTGTGTGTTTGTCTTGGTTGGGAGTTGTGAGTGTGAGAGGGAGTGTATATGTGTGCATAGTGATGTAAATTGTCTTACGTCTGTGAGGGGGTGCATGTGTGAATGTGGGAGTGTGTGCGTGTCTGGGGTGGGGGGGTTATGAATATCAGTGTGAGAGAGTGTATATGTGTGTGCATGATTGTAGAGTAGTCTCGGTCTCTGAGCGGATGCCTGTGTGAGTGTGGTGTCTGTAAGAGTGTGTGTAAGTGTCTGTGTGCGTGTCTGTGAACATGTATGTCCATATGTATGGGTGTGTATAGGAGTGCCTGTGTGTGTGTGCGCGCGCGTGTGTGTGTGTGTGTGTGTGTGTGTGTGTTTGTGCATAGTGCAATGGTGGTCTCCTGTAATGTGACATGAACCCAAGGTCCCGGTTGAGGCCCTCCCTATGAGTACTGAAATTAGTGATCAGCTTCTGCTCGGCCACTTTTCGCTGCTGCCTGTCCTATAGTCTGCCTTGAAGGATGGTCACCAGAAGGTCGGAGGTTGAATGTCCTGGACCACTGAAGTATTCTCCAACTGGAAGGGAACACTCCTGCCTGTTGATTGTTGTGCGGTGCCCATTCATCCGTTGTTGTAGCCTTTGCTCAGTTTCCCAGTGTTTGTTCAGTGACTGTGATTAATGCCAATCTCCATGGATTCTAATTATCCCAGTGGAGGGTTTCCATCTTTTAATGATAAATGGATGCCGTTCAATGTGTTATCCCATAACATGAGCGGGAGCATCACCGACAGCACTGACAGTGATCAGCAGATCCAGAGAGAGGGGGAGGAGAGATCAGAATCTGAGAACATTAGACTGGCATGTTCCAAAAATAGATAGGGGTTTATCCGATTATGTTTGGTATCATTCTGAATTTTATTGGTGGTCATTATCATCACGGATCTATTACGCTCTTCTCATTATTCAATATTTTTATTATCCTTTCCTGGCTATCGTTGGTGTTCCTGGTAAGTGTCACTGTCCAGATTTGTTTTTCTATAAACCGGTTATGACTGTATTACTGTTCCTTCATATAGTCTACACTTCTTGTCACTATTATTTTCCTGTTGAAACTCTCAATCTAGATATTCACTCTACAGACCACTACTAACTACATCAAGGAATGTGTTGAATTCCTGCCTCCCTCTCTGCTCTGGCAGTGTTACTCATGGGTCTCTATGTTGACCTACTCAGTTTCAGCAGAGAAGCACAATGTATTGTATCATTGACTTTGTTATTTAAATATTAACAGCATGGAGGTCACTGTCTACTGTTCTGGTTACAAACTCCACTTCCATCCCATCCCTGGCTAATATCTGCGGCTGAAGCAGACAAGTCACAACTGTGGGAGATCCCTTTGACCATGATCTGATTCCTGACACCATACCCTGACCTTTTCTAACTTGAAAAACTCACCACTCCAGAATATATCTCACTGGTGTATTCATCTGCTGTTTGAACCTTGAGCTATGAAATAAAGTCTTAATGAAGTTAATAATCTGCTGCTGACGTTCCCGGCTTCAAACCTGCCAAAGGAAATCTGATTCTAACTCACGCCAAACAGCCATCCATCTGTCATTCATGTGCACGCTGATGTATATTGCTATTGTGTCTGGCGATGACTTTATTTTAACATTCTCAAACACTTTATCTCATCTGTCCATGAAACTTCTCTCGCTCTCTCTGTGTTGATTAACAAAAAGCCTGCCAGTTGTTCATATTTAAAATAATTTCTTCCATGTGCGCTCCTTCTCAAACAATGAGTTTCACATTCAACCACGCCAATCGCGCACACACACACGCACTGTCCCTCAGTTTCTGATGAACACATACACGCAGCAAATCTTCCCATTGTAGGCAGTAATCTGTTGCGAGTATAGTTAGCATATGATAGTAAAGTTTGCAATGCTCTCCATGCTGTGCAGATAGTGCAGTTTCCTGAGCAACACACTAGCATGGTCTGCACAGCTCTCCATACGGGGCTGTCATCTTGTCCCAGTTTATGTTGTTTGTGGTGTTCTGTGAAGCAAATTCAGAATTTGATGTAACAAACTATTTCTGCTGATCTGACAATGCCTTTATTCAATGTTCTCATTCTTGTAATTTTGCTATCGAAGATCTCACTTCTCCAGTTAGTCCCACTGCCCTGTCATTTTCCCCATATTTCCACAACCTCCTCCCAGTTAATTAACTGTCTGTTTCCGTCTTTAATGTGAATCTCTCTGTCCCTCTGTATCTTTCCCTACCTCGGGTTTTGGCTCTGTAGTATATTGAGTGCTGGCATTGTGAAGCTCAGAAACAGTGAAATGGTGTGTGTTAGGCTATTGTTCACTTCCCGGTATGTCCCACGTGGTGCTCCATGGACAGGCGTGTTTCAGAAGTTATGAGACACATTATTGTAACTTGGTCTGTGCCTGTGTTTGTCCCTCTCAGGTGATCTTGCGGTCAGGAACACGAGGAATCCCTTAAATAAAGGACCAGACATTTAAATTATGTAGCAATGCTGTCACTTTGTTTAAAGAAAAGGTTATTTTCTCTTTTTTTCAGTAAGAGGTCTTAAAGGCCAAAGTGCCTACTGAAAACGGCTCAACGAAAATACTTTTGAGGCTTTTATGTTTTTTTAATAAATAGTAGTAACAATGGCCAGCTGGCATAGACCAGGCTTTATAGTTTTTTTCCTTGCAGATGTAACAGTTACCAGTGCTTGGGTCCCAGAAGGGTTGGAAGTTTTAATAAATTATCCCTAGCTGCTATTCTCTCTGAAACCTCACTTGATACTGTTTCCTCTTGGACTGGAGAACTGTATGCAAGAATGTATGTCTGAATGCTCATTTTTGCCAAGGGGTGTGTTTAGGTGATGTTAGTGTATTGGAACAGTTCATTTGTAGCAGGGTCTGTGTCCATCATTCAGTTAAGGTTTCCAATAGCTAAGTTATTCTAAATTCCTCTTCATTTTGTATGGATTTTCATTAGAGTGTTTAAATATCGTGTGTTTTGCATAATGGTGAGTGGTCTGACAAGTGGAATCACATCTGGGACATCCAATTCCCATCTATCTTGTAATAAAGGAAAAATTAGCATCCAAGCTACCTTCTTAAAATAGTTTGAGGCGGTCTGGTTGGTCTATAGCAAACTGCGGTCTCTTGTCTGGTTCTAAATCTGTAATTGGGTTTAGAATTACAATCCCTACAGCTTGCAAACAGGTTATTTGACTCAACACGTCTACACCCGACCCTCCGAGGAGTAACCTACCCAGACCCATTCCTCTACCCTATTATGGTACATTTACTCCGACTAAGGCACCTAACCCACACATCCCTGAAAACTATGAACAACTAAGCATGACCAATTCAACTGACATTCACATCTTTGGATTTTGGGGGGAAAACAGAGCATCCAGAATAAGCTCATGCAGACACTAAAGAGTATGCACCAGGAGGCTATTGGGTTCAAAGGTCGCATATGGTAGCTGTCAGTGTCTTTTGTTCCAGATGTTGAATTCAGTTGGTTTAAACAGTGTTTTCAGTCACTAAGAGTTTTCTGTGTGTGGAAGAAGTAAAGTTTCACAAAAGGTAATGAAGGCAAATCTGTAGGAATTGGCAGACAAGCTGGAGTTGGGTTTGTGTTTGTCTGTGAGAAAATGAGAGATAATTACAGCTATAGCTCAGCAATTACATTTGAAGGATCTATCATCTTTAGAAATGGCGAGAATTCAATTTCAAATGAGGCACTGTGAACATGAGAAAGAATTGAAACAGTTTGAATTATTATGAAAAGTAGAAATAAAAGAAAAGGACATGAAGAAGAGAAGGAGAAAAACAGAAGAAAAGCGGAGAGTTTCAAGTTCAAAAGTTAGCAATTAGAGAGGAAAGTGGACATAGAAGGTGGAGATGAAGGTAGACTGTAGGCTGGATGAGGAGGTTAGTGAGGATGCGCAACGCTATAGTAGGCAAAGGTCTGATAGGGATATGTTTAGGCATTATCTAAATTTGATGAGTAGGACGGGGAAGCATTTTTAATTTCATTTGAGAAAGTGGCTAAACAAATGCAGTGCCCAATGACCATGTGGATTTAGTTGATCCAAACAAAGCTGCTGGGATTTGCATCCCTATCGGAGGTATCTGAGGAGTATGAGGAGATGTGGAAAACCTTCGGAAGTGCATGTGAGCTCGTGCCAGAAGCCAACAGACAGTGGTTCAGGAATCTAAAATAGCGTCCCTGGTTAAAGCGCATAGACTTTGAAAGACTCAAAAAAAATAATTTTGCAAGGTGGGAAAGGGTATTAAAAACTGAGCAAACCAATGACACTCTTAGAGCGATTCTTATTTTGGAGAAGCTCGACAATTCACTTCCTGCAGTCGTGAGAACTCGTGTGGAAGAGCAGGGAGTTACAATGCCAAGATTAGAAGCTGAAATGGCTGCTGCTGATGATTTAGTTCAGAAATTAAAGTTTGGTTTCTGTGAGGGATTGAGAAGAATGTGCAAGATCTTCTTAAGACATATCCCCGTGAGAGTAAAGTTTATTGGCATAGGCCAGGAGAAGCCGGGAAAGAGGTTACAGCATTGAGAGGCACAGAAGCATGTAGTTCTTTAATGCTGAAATATGAGGAGCTATGACATTCAGAGGGACTATTGGAGAGATGAGAAGTGCTCCATTATGTAACGTGTGGTTGAAGCCTCCAGTGGAAACATCAACAGATTTATTCCACAATGGGGAAGGAGGCCTTGAACTTGACGTTGGCGTTACAACATTTCAGCTTTTAAATTGTGAATAACATACCTGAGACAATTTTTTTTATCACTGATCGTGACCCCTTAAAGTTTTTGGAGAGGTTTGGGGAGAATAATACCAGTCTGTTTCGATTGAGCTTATTATTGCTGCCATTCAATTTGAAATTATACAGGTGACAGGGCAAGAAAACCTACGTTTTGACACTTTGTGGAGACTTGGATGAAGAAAGACAAAGGCATTCTGTGGCAGGAGTAAAATGAATGAAATCGAATCTAGTTGTGAACATTTGTATGCTCAGAGTCAACGTAATATATATGCATTTCAGTCTGCTAATTGAGGAAGGTTAGGAGGTCTAAAATTAATCCACTTTTGTATATTGATGGATCATTTTATTGATGGTGGAGTTGTGAGTATACTATCACTGTAAAAAGGTGATTTTCTCTTGGGTTATTTTTTTCGAAGAGAGGTTTTAAAGGCAGAGTGCGGAACTGCTGTCTGAAAACAGTTTAAGAAAATAACTGAGAAAGACTTTAGGTTTTATTAAAACGGTGGTAACAATGGAAGGGCAGTAGCCAGCTCTCCCAGACCTTGGTTTCTCGTTTTGATTTTAGCTGCAGCTTTAAGAAGCTGATGGGGATCTCAGAAGGGTTGGAAGTTTCAATACATGATCCCCAGCTGCTTTTCTCTCTGAGATCTCTGTTGATGTTGTTTCCTCCTGGATTGGAAAATTGCTGTAAGCATCTGAATACATTTGAATATATCATTGCGCCAAGTGTTGTAAACCAAGATGGTATGGTATCTTTTGTTTAAGTGTTCCAACATATAAGCCATCCCAATTTTTTCTTTTCTTTGATTGTATTTTAATTAAAGTATTTGAATAGATTATATTTTGCTTAATGTCGAGTAGGTTGACCAGTCACAATATATCTAGAAAGCACGCTTCACATCTATATTCAAAATAAGGAAAGGTTTGGGTCTAAGCGGCGTTCTTAAAATATTTTGCGGGGATCTGGTCTGGTCCACAACGCTTGTAGCCAAGAGGTTTCTGACTGGCTCCTGTTATTTAAAAAAATAGTGGAGTGGCTGGGGATGGTTTGCTGGAAGTTGTGCTGTAAGCTGCCTCAGACATTCAGGGAGACCTGAGGATTTGGTGACTCAACTCTGGATGGAGCATGGGGACTGTATTTACAGCATCTGAGCCTGCAACATGAACAACAAATGGACCAGAGGATGCAGGGAGGGGAAGCTCTGAAACCACGGAGTGAGTGTGTGTGGGGAAAAGGATCTGCTGTATCCACCCCAAGTATTCCAGGAACAACTTCCCAAGCTACACTTAACCCAGGAGCAGATAGTGAGGGGACCCTGACTGAACAAGGAGCTGGGCACAAAGCGGTGTCATCTCCTTCAGCATGTCCGGCCGCATCACACCAGGGGGAGGATGGTGCTGCCAGTGGCTGTTAGGGTCACAGTTTCATTCAGCTTCTATGATCCAGAACTTTCCAGGCAGAACTAGGTGACATATCCATCATTTCCCAATATCTCAACATCAATGTCACCATTCGGTGATGGAGGATATATATGGTGGATGAGGTATTACATTGTTTCTCCAACAGCAGGGAGCTGCCGGGTGTATCCAGTGGTATAGTGGGATTCCCGATGGTGTACATGGCATCTGCAGAGTACCCATGTCAATGGGGAGTGGTAGAGGAACTGAAGGAGCTCTCTCTATTAATGTTACAGTGTACCCATGCACAGTACATCATGTTGGTGAATACCCACTGTCCTGGCAGCAGTCAAGGTCTCCTCAGAAGCAGTCAGTCATTGCCATCGTCATCGGATCTCCACGTAGAAAGAAATGAATATATCTTGGATAAAGGCCGTCGCCTTGATGCACGTTTTAAAACACCATCCCCACCACCAATCAACCACATTAAAGTATTCCATGTGTACGGAGAGCAATGGGGCCACTTGGAGCGTCAAGGAGCAGACGATCAGGGATGGAGCAAAACTCCCAAGTCTGAACGGGTCTGAGTGAACCCCCTAGTACACAGTATCAATAAGTCCTAAATCCCTCTCCATTTCAGTAACATACTGCCTTCCATTATTCCTGTAAATGAAATGACAGGTTATATCATGTTAAATTCCACCTGCCAATCTATTATCTATTGCCTTTACCTCTCTGAATCTATTTGCAGACTCCCCACCCTCTCTTGATAATTTAATCTCTTGCTTATCACAGCGACATCATCAAACTCAGCATCTGTATATCTGTTCCATCCTCCTGATCATTAATATAGACTGTAAATAATTGATAACCCAGCGCTGGTTGCTCTGTGACCCTACTGGTTACGTTCTGTCGAACTGATTGGGACTGATTTATCCTGAGTGCCTGTATCCTGTATGATACCCAGTATTCCCCCATTCCTGGGCAACACAGTCGAAGGGTTGAAAAAGAACAAGGAGCATATGTGAAGAATCCAACCGCTTGATGAGGCTGATGTCAACACGGCCTCTGTTCCACATACCTGTCATCTCTCCATCCTAAAACTCTAGTCTCTTGTTGAAGATTGCGCCACATGAAAAAAACATCCACTCCATATCTACACATTCAATTACTTTTAGCATTTTACAGGCCTCAATGAGATCTCCTTTCATTCTTATAAACTGGAGAGTATAGGCCTAAACTGCTCAATTTCTCATCATAAGTCAAACATTCAAATTTGGAATCAATCTAATGAAGCTCTTCTGAATTGCCTCCAATGGAAATATCCCATTCTGCAGGACACCCAAACTGTACTCCAGTTGCAGCCTCACTAATGCCTTGCATAGCTACACCAACACTCCCTATCTTTCTACTCTATCAATTTACAAATAAACACTGAAATTATGCTGGCATTTCTCATTACGTGCAGTATCTGCAGGCAGATTTTCTGTGATATGCAAGCAGACACCCAGATCCCTCTGCATCTAAGCACTTTGAACTTTCTCTTCATTTAGATAATAATTTGTCTTTCTATTATACTGGACAACTTGAATAGCCCCATATATATTCACTTTAATTTTCCTTACCAAATGTTGGCCCATTCACCAAACCTATCCATATAATTTTCAAATCTCTTGCATCATCATTCCGAAGTAATTTCCCACCAATGCTAGTGTCATCTGAAAATGTGGCATTGTATTTTCTATCCCATCAACCGAGTACAGTAATACCATCGATCACAAATGGTTGAGGCATGAGTCCTGAAATCAATGACACTCCACAAATTGCATTTGCCAAAAGAAAATGACACATTTATTCCATCTGACTCCATTTTATTTGTTATCCAATCCTCCATCCAAGTTAATAAATTACTCCTAAACCCATGTTGTCTGATCCTCCCAGTTACACTTTGGTGAAGCGACATATCTGATGCCTTCAGGAAGACCAGATATGTACCATCTCCAGGATTCCCACTGTCCTACTAAAGTGGATTGTGGTTTAACATGGCAAATGTCCTGAACAATGGACTCTAAGAATTTGCCTTAAATTACAATAGTTTATTGTTACACTTTAGTACCTAATGTATACCATTATTATAAGTTCTTCCCTTTCGAAAACCTTTACATTTTCTTTGAATTCCTGTTTAATGGGCACAAGATTTTAAGAGATGTGCTCCAATTGCTGTGTAAGAGCCATGTGTCACTGAATGGACTCATCATCAAAATCGGTGAGCTGATGTCTTTCTGGTGTTCCCACGTTGTCGTCTCCAAGGCCAGAATGACCTCCTCCTGTTGATGTGTTAGAGGATTGGGAGATTATGGAATCTTCCCGTTGCTGTGTAACATTTTGAGGGGCTGATGGATCTTCTCATAACAGGTGGAAAGACTGAACGGCCTCCTCATATATCCCGGAGATCGAACCGAGGGATTGATTGTTCTTCTCTTGTTCCCATAGAACAGACACGTGTCTAAATTACCTCTTCATTTCTCATGAAAGAAGTCTCAGATAGTTTTTATCATTATCCAATTCCCTTGCAATAGGCTCGGTGGGTCTGATTGGCCTCCTGTTATCCCAGTGTAACAATCTCCAGTCACTGTGTGACCTCTTCCAGTTCCTATGTTACAGACATGAGGAGGCTGAATGGACTGATCCTGTTGCTGTTTAACAGGATACTGGTGCTGCATGGCCTACTCTTATAGGCTCGAGGGGCTGATTGGCCTCCTTCTTTAAATGTATATCAGGCTTTAGGGACTGAATAGCCTCGTCTTGTTTTGGTGTAACAGGGTCGAAGGCCCGAATTTCCTCCTGTTGTTCCTGTGTAACAGGCTGGAGAACGGAATGGATTCCTCCATTATCTGCGTAATTCGTTTCACGTGTTGACTCCTTCTGTCATTTATGTTCAAATAAGATCTTCTTTAATTTTTGTAAACTCCAATGGCTACTGGGTCAACCTGATCATCCTTTCGTTATATACTAGCACCTCCCATTGCAGGAATCAGTTGAGCGAACCATCTCTGAGCTGCTTCCAATATCACAACATCCTTTCTTCATAGAAGAAGCTAAATCTGTACACACTACTCCAGAAGCGATCTCTCTCTGCAGCAGCAGCAACACTTTACCAGCCGGCTGTAATGTTCCCACCCAGGTTAGAGCAGTCTCAGCTCTCTGGGGGAATACAGAGCATTGTTGGAAGATCATTGTCCTTCTCTACTCCACCACATAACGGGAGATCAGGAGAAATTAAAGTTTGAGAAGATCATAAATGATATGGCGAGATTATCTCTACCATTAATCTCCCCAGAGCCCACATCGCTCAGATTCCACAGAATCTAGTAAGGTGGAGAGCAAAAACAGCAAGGAGGAGCAAACATTGATGGGAGTTATATATGTTAATGATATAGAAGATGGTATCAGCAATAACATTAGCAAATTTGTTGATGATACAAAGCAAGGTGGCAGGGTGAAATGTGATGAGGATGTTAGGAGATTACAGGGTGACCTGGGCAAGTTAAGTGAGTGGGCAGATGCATGGCAGATGCAATTTAATGTGGATAAATGTATGGTTATCCACTTTGGTGCCAAGAACAGGAAGGCTGATTACTACCTCAATGGAATTAATTTAGGTAAAGGGGCAGTACAGAGAGATCTGGGTGTTCTTGTACACCAGTCAATGAAGGCAAGCATGCAGGTACAGCAGGTAGTGAAGAAGGCTAATAGCATGCTGGCCTTCAGAACAAGAGGAATTGAGTATAGAAGCAAAGAGGTGCTTCTGCAGCTGTACAGGGCCCTGGTGAGACCACACCTGGAGTACTGTGTGCCGTTCTGGTCTCCAAATTTGAGGAAAGACATTCTAGCTATTGAGGGAGTGCAGCGTAGGTTCACGAGGTCAATTCCTGGAATGGAGGGATTACCTTACACTGAAAGACTGAAGCGCCTGGGCTTGTATACCCTTGAGTTTAGAAGACTGAGGGGGGATATGATTGAAACGTATTAGATTATGAAAGGATTGGACACTCTGGCAGCAGGAAACATGTTTCCGCTGATGGGTGAATGCTGAACCAGAGGACACAGCTTAAAAATACGGGGTAGACCATTTAGGACAGAGATGAGGAGAAACTTCTTCACTCAGAGAGTGGTGGCTGTGTGGAATGCTCTGCCCAAGAGGACAGTGGAGGCCCAGTCTCTGAATTCATTTAAGAAAGAGTTGGATAGAACTCTCAAAGATAGTGGAATCAAGGGTTATGGAGATAAGGCAGGGAGCGGATACTAATTAGGAATGATCAGCCATGATCATATTGAATGGCGGTGCAGGCTTGAAGGGCTGAATGGCCTACTCCTGGACCTATTGTCTATTGTCTATTATCAAAGTGAAAGCTGCAATACAAATGCTGGACATGTTATAAAACAGGAAATGAGATATGCACATTTGTGGGTACTGCAGTAATGATATATGTTTAAATTATATCACAACTGTGGTAACCCAATTGAATGCTAATGCTGGGAAAATTGATTTCATGACCACGTGTGAGATGGTTTACATGAACATTATGTTGAGCACTGAGCTCGAGATCAGGTTATTTAGGAATTGGTATTGAGTGATCAGAAGAGCTAATTGAAAATTTTGCCGGAAAGGACATTTTGGGAACAGTGACCACAATGTATTGGTTTTCTTTTATGCTGTTTGAGTACATGACAGTTTTTGTTGTATTTGAAGTAACCGTTATAAATCTGAGTCATGCAAACCCTAGAAGGTGTGAGGAGAAAATGGGGACTACAGATGCTGGAGATCAGAGTCGAAAAATGTGGTGCTGGAAAAGCACAGTCAGGCAGCATACTAAGAGCAGATAAATCGATGTTTCGGGCATAAGCCCATCAACAGGAATGAAGCTGATGGGCCATGGGGGCGGAGAGATAAATGAGAAGAGGGTGTGTCAGGGGGGAGGTAGTGGGATTGCGATAGGTAGGTGAAGGTGGGGTTGAAAGTGAAAGCTGATAAAGGGAGACAAAACGCCTCATCTACTGCATCCATTAAACCCAATGTGGTCTACTCTACATTGGCGAGGCAGGAGGTCAAATTGTGGATCATTTCAGAGAATATCTCTGGGACAGCCACATTGAACAACTCCATCGCTTTGTGGCTGAGCACTTTAACTCCCCTTCCCACTCTTCCAAGGACATGAGGGTCCTAGGCCATATCCATCACCAAATCCGAGCCACCAGAAGCCTGGAGGAAGAAAACCTCCTCTTCTGCCTTGGGACACTCCAACCACAGGGAATCATAGTGGATTTCCCCATTTCCCCTAATCCCACTTTATCCCACTCCAACCTTCCAAGTCAGCACAGCCCTTTTGAATGTTCTGATGTATCCACCTTCCTTCCTATCAATCTGGTCCACCCTCCTCTCCGACTATCACTTTCAGCCCCACCTTCATCTTCCTATGAGATGAAAGGAGGCTGTTTAGAAAAATGCCAGGTGTTGCAGTAAGCCATTGGATTCAGAGAAATGTAGGACCTAGCAAAGGATGACCAAGAAACTGAGAAGAAAATCAAAAAGAGAAAAAGCATGCAAATGAAAGAAAAACATAAAGACTGCTAAAAAGCATCTATCAATGTATGAAAAAAATAAAAATAAGGTCAAATGTGGAACAGTTGATGTGCGTTCAGGATAAGTTATTGCAGAGAACAGAGAAATTGCAGGGAAAAGAAACAGTTTCTTTGGTGTCTACCTTCATGGAAGAATGTCCAGAAATTCTTCCAGAAATACCAAGTAACCATGGGACTTGTGTAAGTAAAATCTGAGATCATTCTTATCAGTGTTGGGTCATCTTTGAAAAGAAAGCTGGATTGAGTATTTATAGATCTGACAGACTCGATGTACTTCATACATGTATTTCAGAGGAAGCAGCAATACACATGTTGATTGCATTGCGGACTGAATATTTTAATTAGAATCTGACCATAGCGGAGGTGCCAGAGAACTGGAGAACTGCTAATACGATTCCACTTCACAGTCAGGGTGGGAGAGATAGACCAGGGAACTATAGACGAGCGAGTGTTAGATCACTGTTAAAGAAACTACTGGAGAAAAAAGGGAAGGAGAAAATCGAACTCAAATCAGAGTCGCAAGGTTTGATCAGGAATAATCATCATGACTTTATCAGAAGGAAGTCACATCTAATGGGTTTGATTGAATTAGTTTGAGGAGGTCGATTGTTTTGTTTTTTTAAAGACGGCCTTTGACAAATTTCCACCTGGGACACTGAAAAATAAAGTAAAATCTCACAATATGAAGCAAAACTTGACAAGTTACAACGAAAACTGTCTTAGTAGCAGTAGACAGAGGGTGGTGGGAGAAGGCTGTTTGTGTGACTGGAGTACCACAGGGATCAGAGGTGTGTCCCTTATTGTTTGTGTAATTCATTATATATACACACACACACACACACACACACACACACACATATATATATATATATATATGTGTGTGTGTGAATGTGGAGGGGGCTAGGTGGACAGTGGGGAAGGTGTGATAAGTGAGTGTATGTTTGACATAACGAATGGCTGAGTGGTTAGCAGTGAGGAGGAAGGCCTTAAGTTAAAGGAACATGCAGATGGAATAGTGAGATGGGCAGATCAATGGCAGATTGAATGTAACCCTGATAAATATGAGGTGATGCTCTTTGGGAGAAGGAAGCAGGCAGGGGACGACTCAATGAATGGCAGCATACCGGGAACCTCAGAGTGTACTTCTCCACACATCCCAGAATGTGGCTGGACAGGGTAATGGAGTAGTTAAGAATTGGACCTTGGGTGTTGTGTTTCCTAATTAGGGCGTAGATTATAAGAGTAATACAGGGCTTTGGTTCGGCCAAAATGTAGTATTGTATGTAGTTTTGGGAGCCACATTCCAGGAAGGATGTGATTGTACTAGAGGGGGTGCAGAGGTGATTCACCAGGGCGTTCCGAGGGATGGAGCATATCAGCTATGGAGAGAGGCTGGATAAGCTCGGGTTGTTTACTTTGGAGCAGAGAAAGCTGAGGGATCCATGATTCAGCAGGATAGGATTATGAGCGACACGGACAGGGTGGATGGACAGCAACTGTTCCTTTTAGTCAGTGTGTCGAGAACAAAGGAGCAGACTTTTAAAGTGAAACGTTTGAGTTTCAGAGACGATTTAAACATTTTTTTCAGCTCGAGGATGTTGTGTTTTGGGATTACTTCCTGAGAGGGGAATTATCACAGATAACCTCGCAATCATTAAAACGTACTTGGACGAGCATTTGGAAGTCTCATATCATTCCCGGCTAAGGGCCTGCTGTAGGAAAGTGGGACTAATATAGATCGTGCTGTACTTCTGTTGGCACAGAGTCTAGCTCCTGTGAGTGTATGATGTGGAAGGTCAATTATTGAACAGTTTAAGGCGGGAATTGATGGGTTTCTGAAGAGTATATTCACAAGGGTTATAAGAGTGAACTGTAATAACTTGATAAATCATGTCAATGTGAAAAATATGAGTAACATGTACAGTTTCCTTACAGTTTTAAACCAGAGAATGGAGAATGGGGAGCAGGGAAGTGGCAGAACTTTGATGCCACTACTTCAGTTCTGTCTTCACAGAACTTCCTAACAATACTAGGAAAACCAAGTCTGGTGTGGGAAAATGATAGAGCACATGGAACATAGAACACAGTAAGTAAATTGTTTAGGAGAAATTATTGGGGTTTAAAGTAATGGTCAAATACAACACTAACATAGATTTATGAAATGGGAATTATGTTTGAGAAACAGAATGGGAGACAAATGAAAGAGAAGCAATATATGTTAAACATGTCGATTTTTAGAAAAAGTTTGGTACAGCTCCAAACCCAGTTTACAAAATCAAATCTGAGTGGATTGGGTCTAATGTATGGGCATGTTTCCAGAATGGGACAGCTGGCAGGAAACAATGAATGCAAATAAACAGACGCGTCAAGCAACAGCCTGACATTGTCTGTAAGGTATGATTCTGAGAGGTATAAGTCCTTCCACATCTAGTCAAGAAACTTTGGGGTCAATTACACATTTCACTGGAGGAAGAGATTCCACAAATAACCCCTTCCTCCATGATGGAAGAGGCCAGCACTTTAGTGTATAAGATAAGACTGATTCATTCGCAACAATCCTCAGTCAGAAATACTAAGTGGATGATCCATTTCAGACTGTGTCCCATTCTCCCCATCACCTTCCCCGGAAATCTCCTGTCTCATCAGCAGGACGGATACAGCAGAAGTGGCGGAACATTGGGAAACAGTTGGAATGGAATTGCTCTTGGAGTCCTCAACAATGACTCCGTATCCCATGAAGTCTCATGGCATTAGCTTACACATGGGAAAGGAAACCTCCTGCTGATTACCATGTACCAGCCTCTTTGAACTGATGAGTCAGTACTCCTCCATGCTGACCAACACTTGGAGGAAGCACTCAGGGTCGCACGGACGCAAGATGTACTCTGGGTGGGGGATTTCAGTGTCCACCTCCAAGAGTATCTCAGTTACAGCATTACTGATCGAGCTGGCCTGATACTAAAGGATATAACTGCTAGACTGGGAAGTGGTGAAGGAACCATCAAGAGGAAAATACATACTGACCACAGCCTTACTAATCTGCCAGGTGCAGAAGTATCTGTCCACGACAGTATCGGTAAGAGTGACCACCGCATAGTCATTGTGGAGACAAAGTCACACCTGCACATTGAGAATAACCTCTACCATTTCGGGTGGTACTATCACGGTGCTAAATAGGACAGACTTCAAACAGATCTAACAGCTCAAGTCTGGGTGTCCATCAGGTGCTGTGGTTCATCCATAGGAGCAGAATTGTACAGCCACACAACCTCATGGCCTGGTGTATCCCCCTTACAACAATTACCATCAATACAGAGGATCAACGTTGGTTCAATGGAGTGTGCAGGATGGCAGGAGTAGCACTGGGCATACCTGATAATGAGGTGTCAGCACGTTGCAGCCACCACACAGGACAACTTGTGCGCCAAACAGCACAAGCAGTTAGTGATAAACAGAGCTAAGTGATCCCACAAGCAAAGGATCAGATCTAAGTTCTGCAGTTCTTCCACACCTTGTCGAGAAACTGGGGACAATTAAACAATTCACTGGAGGAACACATTCCACAAATAACGCCTTCCTCCATGATGGAAGAGCCCACCACTTCAGTGTATAAGATAAGTCTGATGCACTCGTAACAACTTTCAGTCAGAAATGCTGAGTGGATGATCCATCTCAGCCTCCTCCAGTGGTCCTCAGCAATTCAGTTACCAGTCATCAACCAATTCGATTCAGTCCACGTGATATCCAGAAACGGGTGGAGATACTGGATACTCCATATGGTCCATAATCTGACAACATTCTGGCAATAGTACTGAAAACTTGTCTTCCATAACTCGCCACTCCCCCAGCAAAACTGTTTCTATACAGTTACAACAATGGCTTTCCCAGATTACGTGAAAATTACCCCAAGTATCTCCTGTATTTAAAAAGCAGAACAAATCTATTCTGGCCAATTACCACACCATCAGCCAACATTCGATCATCAGTAAAGTGGTGGAAGATGTCAGTGCTTTTAAGCAGCACTTGCTCAGCAATACCCTGATCAATGACGTCCAGTTTGGGCTCCACCAGGTCCACTCAGCTCCTGATCTCATTATCGTGGTTTAAACATGGACAAAAGAGCTGAATTCCAGAGATGGTGTGAGAGCGATAGCCCTTTAAATCAAGGCGGCCTTCGACCAAATGTGGTATCAAGGTGCTTTAGCAACACTGGAATCAATGGGTATCAGAGGCAAACTCCCCGCTGCTGAGAATCATACCTGACACGTAGGAAGATGGTCATGGTTGATGAAGGACAGTCAACTCAGCTCCATGTCTGTAGGAGTCCCTCGAGCAGTGAACAGAAACTTCTTCAGGGTTGCATCATCAATGACCTTCCCTCCACGTTAAGGTCAGAAGTGGGGATGTTCACCAATGATTGTACAATGTTCTGCAACATTTGTGGCTCCTCAGATACTGAAGCAGTCCATGTTCAAACGTGACAAGAAATGGACAGTATCCAGGCTGGCAAGTGGCAAGTAATATTCAGGCCTCACAAATGCCAGACCGTGACCATCACCAATAAAATACAATCTAACCTGCCACTTGGCATTCAATGGTGTGACTATCACTGAATCCCCCGGTATCAAAGTCCTGTTGGGAAATTATTGCTCAGAAACTTACTGGACTCGCCACATAAACACTGTAACTATAAGAGCAGGTCAGAAGCTAGGAATACTGCGGCGAGTAACTCACATTCTGACTTCCAAAAGTCTGTCCATCATCTAAGTCAGAAGTGCGATAGAAGACTCCCAATTTGCCTGGATGAGTGCAGCCCCAACAACACTCAAGAAGCTTTATACCATCCAGGACAAAGCAACCAGTTTGACTGTCCCTTCACCCACAATGCTCCACCATCAATGCACAGCAGCAGCAGCAGCAGCAGCAGCAGTGTTTTACTATCTACATGCTGCAATGAAATGATTCGCCAAAGATCCTCAGAGACCATCTTTCCAACTCACGAACTCGTCTATTTAGAAGGACAAAGGCTGCAGATGTATGGAAAAGTCATCATCTTTAGGTTCCCCTCCAAGCCATTCACCATCCTGACTTGGAAATATATCACTGCTGCTTCACAGTCGCTGGGTCAGAATCCTGGGATTCCCTCCCTAATGGAATTGGAGGTCAACCACAGCAGGTGGACTGCAGCGTTCAACAAGGCAGCTCACCACCACCATCTCAAGGGCAACTAGGGACAGGCAATAAATGCTGGCCCAGCCAGTGACACCCAGATTGACGAAATAAATAAATAGAAACTAACAGAGGACGGTTGCTGAGGTATCACAGGGATCGGTGCTTGGGGCCCAGCTGTTCACAATGCCTTTTAAACATTTCGTTGCTGGAATCATATACAATATATCCCAGCCTGCTGACAGCACTAACGGATGTGGGATTGTGAGTGGGTGAGGAGGTTGTAAAAATGCACCAAGTAGACTGAGACAAGTGGAGTGAATGGGTAAATACGTGACAGATGGAGAACAATATGGATAGAGGTGACAGTGTGCCCTTTAGTGGAAACGATAAATTGGAAGTCTACCATTTGAAAAGCATCGGTTGAAACATGTTGATCTACAAAGGGACGTATGCTCCGTTTTGTTGTTTCCTTCTGCATAAACCTCTGAGGTCCCTGCAGCACAGTGAGTTCTGCAACCAGATGTCAATACTCGGACTGGCATTGGCACGCTGACCAGTGTATATATAACCAGCAGGTGGGGAGCTATAACACGGAAAAGGATCTGCATCTCCTTGTACACCCATCGCTAAAAGCAATGTTGCAGAAAAAGAAAGCAGTGAGGAAGATAAATGTTGTGTTGACCTTCATTTCAGGGGGATTTGAGTCCAGGAGTAAGGTTGTCTTACTGCAGCTGTATAGGACCTAGTGAGACATCAATTCGAACATTGTGCAGCATTATGTGCAGTTTTGGTCTCCTCACCTAATAAAGGACAAACCTGACATTGAGGGAGAGCAGTGAAGGATGACCAGACTGGTCTCTGGGAAGACAGGCTTGTTGTGGGAACAGAGTTTGGGGTGAGTGGGCCAGTATCCCATGGGGTTTAGGAAAATGAGTGGAGATCTCAGTGAAATATACAAAATTCTGACAGGGTGAGACAGATTGGAAGCAGAGATTATTATTTCCCTGTCTGAGATGTCTAAAACAAGGGGCCACAGCATTAGGTACAGGCAGGTCACACTGCATTGAGATGAGAAAAACTGGCTGCACTCAGACATTCGTGACCCTGGGGAATTCGCTCGCACCTGGAAACCGAGACACTGATTATAAGTAAGGATTTAGAGACAGTAAAGGGATGGTGGGAGAGCAGGAGTACGGTGTGGAAATGAAGGGGCAACCATCATTATGTTGAATTGGGTAGCAAACTCGGTGGACCAAACGTACTACTGCACTTCCTATTTTATAGCTGCCCAAGGTTGCTCACATTAACGGATATGTATATCGTGTGAGGTAAGTGCATCGAGGAGATTTTTTCCATGATATAGAATGGGGGAGGCTCAAAGTGTTGTATGACCTACTCCTTTTCCGCTGTCTCTGTGAAGTCTGTGGGAAAGCTCTGTAAATGTTATCACATGCTCTCAGATGTTAGGAAGGAGGACTGTGTTCCCATTCCCTTTTCCGACACTGATGCTGGGGCCGGGTGTTCTGTCCGGTTTCATCCTTTCAGACCTCGGAGTAGTTTGATACAAGTGAGTGCCTTGCTTGGCCGTTTCAAAGACAATTGAAATGTTTATCACATGTCAGGGTCTTTGGAGTCAGTTTTCGGCCAGCCCAGGAAATCATGGGAGATTCACTTCCTAAAAGTACATTGGAGAAGGAAATTCTGTTTGCAATCGATATTGGTTTCAAGGTCACTATTACCGACCCCAGGTTTTAGATCTCGATATTTTATTAATTGTTTTTAACTTCCAACCGCTGCCAGAGCATCATCCTGGTCTGGATTAGTAATCCAGTGACATTTCCACAACAGCACCATCTCCATATGGGGACCTGTCAGAAACCACATTGAGCAGGATATTTCTGTGCTGCTTGACAGCTCTGTCAAAAAGAACTCCCACCAATTTGACGGTCGTGATGGGAATGAGGGGGTGATAATTGGTCAGATTGTAATTATTCCCCTCTTAGGGGACTGGACATAGCTGAGTAATTTTCCACATTGCCAGAGATATATTAGAGTTGGAGCTGGAATGAAACAGCTTCCCCAGGGACACGGCTTGTTGTGCAGCGCAAGTCTTCAGTCCTATTGCAGGAATGGAGTCAGGAACCATTGCCTTTGTCGTATCTACTGTGTTCAGCTGTTTCTTCATCTCACATGCAGCAAATCGAAATAATTGAAGACTGGCATCTGTGATTTTGTGGGCATCATGATGAGGGTGAGGTGTATCTTCGACTCAACACTTCTGGCAGAGGGTGGTGCAGATAAAACATCCTTCTCTTTTACACTGATGTGCAGGTCTGTTCCATTATTTAGGATGGGGATGTTTGTGGAGCCCTCTCCTCCAGCCATTCGTTTAATCGTCCATCACCATTTATAACTGAATGTGGCAGGACTGCAGGGCTTTGATCTGATCTGTTGGTCAAGTCATGCAGCTTTAATGGGTCAGCATCAGTTTAAGGCTCATGTGATTCTGACTCTGACATGTTCACCCACACTCGTCACTGAGCCATAGATGGTGTTGATAGTAATGACAGACTGAGGTGTTATCCTGGCAAAAAGTTACAGATTGTGTTTGAATGCATGTCTGCTTCTCCCGCTGCTGTGGTCTGCAGCACTACATGAATACGCAGTTTCGAGCTGCAAAATCTGCAATGCTGTATGTTCTGTTCCCGAATTCTCACTGAGACCCATTCACACATCAGCCCTGTACTCAGTGACCTAACCTGGTTTCTGATGTGGAAATACTTCCATTTTCAAACTCTCATTCTGCTGAGGGTCTGTCTCCCCGGGTCTTGCCTCCAATCTGACTCATTCCGCAAAAGCATTTAACTGATCTTAATTCAAATGTTTAATTCACCTGAATCCTTTTCCTTGAGAAATGCCATCTTCTGTGTTTAAAGTGAATGTGTTTCCTCAGTTTCTCTCCCTGATCATGAATAAGAGCTCTGTGGTGTCAGTGATACCAGCCTTATATAGTTTCAGAGCCAGTTAATTCTCTGGATTCCCAATCATCTTCACCACATTGTATGTTT
Organism: Hemiscyllium ocellatum; assembly: GCF_020745735.1. Lineage (NCBI taxonomy): Eukaryota > Metazoa > Chordata > Chondrichthyes > Orectolobiformes > Hemiscylliidae > Hemiscyllium > Hemiscyllium ocellatum. The sequence goes on from NC_083438.1 coordinate 5,629,038, forward strand.
CCTCTTTTGGTTTGATGCCTCGTCGCTCTTGGCTGCCTTGTCCTCCCATGAGTATGTTTCATCAGCTTGGGGTTGCATTTATGGTATTATCTTCCGAATTATTCCCAGAAACTCCTGCTATTGCTGCTCCATGGTCTTTCCTCCTCAGCTCCCCTTCCAATTAACTCTGGCCAGCTCCTCTCGCATGTCTTTGTAGTTACATTGCTTCATTATAACCACATTACATCTTGAAGAAAGCATTACTTACAAAATGAAAGAATGAGTTTTGAGAGATGGGCCACGAAGATTGGTGGATTTCTTAACTAGATACAAAGGGAGAACGAGAGAGAGGATATAGACAGGGCGATGTGGAAAATGAGAAAACTATATTATCGAAAGAAGTAGATGTACTTCCCTCAATCTTTTGGCAATTCCTGTGTGCTGCGGTCCTTTGTACAGTGCACGTACAACAGAGCAATATGTTCAAATGCTGGGTCTGATGCCATAACTTTTCTCTCTAATAATATGACAGACACTGGTTTTGGAAAGAACCCAACAGACCAATATATTTAATTCCTGGTAGAAAGGGGATTAACTGAAGTAAGTTGGAAACCAGAAACAAGAATTTCTAGCACACATTCTGATAAAAATGAGAGACTAGAGTTGGGAATCCCAGAAAAGGGAGAACGTTGAGAGGAAGGGAAGGTATCACTTCAGATGAGGATCCAATAATGTTTTCATGCTTAAAATTTTTTATTCATTATGTGCATCATTTTGTGTTAACTGTGTCTCAGTTGTTCATTCAGAATGTGTTGTACACATATGAAGAATGTTACTTATCTAAACACACACTGATTAAACAGTGTATATAAAATCGTTTTTTTCTCCATTTCCGACTGTCCTGTTCTCGTGTTAGCAGGATATGTAAACACCAACTGGCTACCAAAAGACATGACCCACTATCATTAGTTTCCATTCATACAGAAAAAGAAGGACACCACGTTGACTGTGACAACACACACTTCCTAGGACAAAGCCACGCACGAAAGTTCTTAGAAACATGACATTCCAGCGAGAAGTACATCAACAAATGCATCAATTTAGATCCTATCTATCTTGCCTTGAACAAAAAACTGGAAATGACATCATGCACCTTAAGAAAGCAAGACCTAGAAATAGAAAGACGATACTTACCACTAGTGAGTCACCAGAGACTCTAACTAATGATATCATCTAGTCATGGTGACGAAACATCTGAAAACAAACCATCAAGCTCAGCGAGTTAAAATATGTACTTATTAATTGTTCTTTTTCTCTTAATAGTGGAATTAGTGACTACTTTGTCACTCGTGTTTTAACAGATTACGAGGTGAGGTGAGCTTTTCTGGGTGTGTGGTTTTAATTAACGGGGAGTTCAACATCGACATCATAACAGTTTGAGGGCTTGACGTTTGGGATTTAGACAGATTTGAACAGATTTAGGGTACAAAAGGTCAGGACAGATTCCATCACTTGGCAGTTAGTGACGTAGATCTTCAAATAAAACAGGTGAGAAAATTCATTTAATTTTGTTTCCTTGTGGTTGGTTAAATTAAAAGAAATGGCTTTTAATATTACTAAATAGGTTCTGAGGTTTGAAGGTGGTTCCCAAATTTGCCAAGAAAGTGTAGAAAGACAAAGGAAGGGCATACTTTTAGAATTAACATGTAGATTAGAATTCGGTTTCACCAGAGACAAAAGGAAAGCTGTCATCATAATGGAGTTGGTCAAGCACTTTGGTCTATCAGAGAAGCAGGAAACTGCAGTCGAGTTCGAGAAACTTAAATTGGAAATATGACAACTGGAGTTAGAAGATAAAGAAAGAGACAGAAAGAGAGAGAATATAGAGAAAGAGAAACAGAGGAAAAAGGAAGCGAAGGAGAATTTGAAATTCAGAAGTTTGGAATTAGATAAGAAAGTTAAATTAGCGGGATGAAGATGAAGGGATAATGTAGGGATGTATACAACTATGTTAATACATTGCCATATTTCGGTGAGAAAAATGCCAAAACCACTTCTATTTCATTTGCAAAACTGGCTCGGCAGATGGCATGTCCAGTGAACCTGTAGGTAATGCTAGTTCAGACTAAACTGGTGGGTACAGCTTGAGAGGTATGTGCAGTGCTGTCTCACGAGGGAGCAAGAGAGTATGCAGATGTCAAACAGACTATTTTGAGTACTTATGAATTCGTACAAGAAGAATATAGACAGCAGTTCAGAAATATAGAGACAGAACCAGGTCAGACTTATGTTGAGTTTGAAAGAATTAAACACAGTCATTTTGATAGATGGGTGCAGGCCTTAAAAATGGACAAGACCCGTGAGGCTCGATGGGAGAATATTCTGTTGGAGGAGTTTAAAGACTCACTTCCAGAGATGGTAAGAATTCATGTGAATGAACAGAAAGTTCAAGAAGTGAGAAGCATGGCAGAATGGGCAGATGAGATGCTTTGGTGCATGAGATGAAATTTAGCTTCTGGGAGGATTTTCATCTTGTGGGTGATAAAAATTGGGAGAAGGGGAGATCCTGCACTGCAAATCATAGAGAAAGGCACACTGGCAATAGTTTACCACAGATGAAAAAACAGGTCCAAGGGGTTGAAAGGAAGTGAAAGGCCTCAGTTGTTCTTACAATGATGTAGTGGAACACATAAAAATTACAGTGCCGATAGTTTAAGAAGGGCACTGTGTAAAGGTGTTTTCACTGCAGTAAGCTGGGGGACACAGTGCTGGGCATTGAAGGAAGACACTTTGGGAAAAGATGTGGTAAAAGAATTTAAGCCAGTGGTATTAATGAACCTGGTAAAGGAGACCAGAAGTGAAGCAGAGGAGCTGCAGGAGAGTGCACAGCCTAGGCAGGGGCTGTGTATGGAGTCAGTGCCTGATCTCTATAAAGAATTCGCCTCTTAGATAAACCTTACTAAGGAAAAATGGTGTGTGGGGAGAAGACAAGTAGTAATAATTTTCCAAGATACGGGACCTACTCAGTCTCTAATAGTTGAGAAGTCTGGGGCCGGAATGGCACAACAGATCAGGCAGCATTCGAAGAGCAGGACAATCGACACATCAGGCATAACCCCATCGTCAGGAATGTGGCGGGGGGAACAGGGGGCTGAAAGATAAATAGGAGGGTAGGAGCTGGGCTGGCGGGAGGGTCACTGGAAGTGCGATAGGAAGATATAGGTGGGAATTATTGTGATATGTCGAAGGGGAGGGTGGAGTGGGTAGGTGGAAAGGAAGATGGACAGTTAGGGCAGTTCAAGAGGGCAGTGCTAAGTTGAACGGTTGAATCTGGGTTGAGGCTGGGGGAGGGGAGATTTGGAAATTGGTGAAGTCAACCTTGATGCTGTATAGTTTGAGGGTTCCAGCTGTCCTACCAACTATCCACTTCACCCTCCTCTCCGAACTTTCACCATCAGACATCACCTGCATCTAATTATCGCCTTCCAAGCTCCCTTCCACCCAGCTCCACCCCTACCCTCCTATGTAATTCTCAGCCGCTTTCCCTCTCCCTTAACCCCCACTTTCCTGATGAAGGACGTATGCCTGAAATGTCAACTCCTCTACCTCTCGGATGCTGCCGGCCTGCTGTGCTTTTCCAGCACCATACCTTTCAACTCTGATCTCCAGCATCTGAAGTCCTCTCTTTCCCTCCGCCTCCAATAGTAAGAGATGAAAGTATTTTCACTATTTCTGACATGTTTCTCAACAGCGTGATAATTTGTGGAATGGGGACAGAAATTAAGCATTCCCTGTGTAACATTAGGTTGGAATGCCAAATCAATGTTGGGGAGTGAGTGATAGAGTGCCAGTTCCAGGAATACAGTTTGTTCATGGGAATGATTTAGCAAGATCCAAAGTGAGAGAGGCAACCCTTGTGGTGGAGAAGCCGAAGTAAGACCAGGGAACTGGGGAATTAAAAGAAAAATACCCAGGGATTTTTCCAGACTGTGTAGTAACAAGATCCCACTGTCATAAGTTCCAACAGGAAGGAAAACCGAAAGATAAAAGCCAAAGGAGTTGATGTACGGAAGACTCAGGCTGAAGCATTTCTAGTGGCTGGAATGCACAAGGACGTGGTTATGTTTTGTTGTACATGCCATACATGCCAAACGGTAACTAAGTCACAGGCAGTATAAACCAGCACCTTTGTTGCCAAACCCTGTATTCGAGTACACCTTTCATGTGGGTTATGACGAATTGTGGAGCTCCCCTTTCTGAAGTAAAAGTGGAAACCAACTTCCGCTGATCATAATGGACGTGTCTAACCGATTTCCAGGGATAATTCCATTTTGGGGAGTGAAGGCAAAAAGGGAGGCAGAGGAGTTGGGAGCTATCTTTACTCACTGTGGGCTACGCTGTGTGATTCAGTCAGACCAAGGGTCTCATTTTACCGCTCAGCTGTTTGATGACGTCATGGATAGTTAGGCATACAGCAGTGTGAATCAAGTGCGTCCAATCCCAATCCTAGGGAGCCTTGGAAAGTTGGCATCAGATGCTGAAGACAATATTAACAGCGTACTGTTAGAATTACCCGAATTATTGGAATAAAGGTGTCCCATTATATTGCTTGCCATTAGAGATGCCACAAATATATCTACTCATTTTCCTTCCTTTGAGTTAATATTCGTACATGAAGGGAGAGTCTCTTTGAAATTAATTAAATATAAATTGATAGGACCAAGGTCGGAGATCTCACACTTGGATTATGTATCTGAGGTGAGGGAGAGATTGGATGAAGTCGGTGAGTCAGCTAAACAGCACCTGAAAAGGGCACAGTGTAGAGTGAAGCAGGTGGTAGATAAAAACTCTGAAACTTTAACGATTTCCCGTGGGGATGATGTATTAGTATTGGCACCAGTGGTCGGAAATGCCTTCAAAGCCAGGTTTAGTGGCCTCTTTCAAATTAAAAAAAAATTAAGTCAGTTAAAATATCTGGTAAAGATACCGAATATGACAAAAATGTTAGAGAATGTCATGTGAATGAATAATGCTCCAGCCACATTTCAGCCTCAGGAGCAGAGTTGTGGACAGATGAACAAATTGTGCAGTTTATCTGTATGATGTAATGATCTTTAGCAAGTGATTGAAAGCTCACATGTTACAGTTGCCAGAACATGTTGAACGATTACAAGAAGCAAACCGTAATAAACTTAAAGAAAACAGAATTTGCGAAGGCAGAGGTGACGTTCTTGGGACATTACATTGGACATGGAAGGTTGATCAAATGCAACACAAAGACGAAGGGCTATGAGGAATTTCCACGACCATCCTCGAAGAAAGAGGTGTTCGATTTTTGGAACTGAATGGATTCTATCGGAAGTTTGTTGCAAACTTCAGCAGGGTATTGGCACCACTGATGGATTTATGAAAGAAGGTCACAGAATTGTGATGGACAGAACAATGCCAGGAGGCATTTGAGAATTTTGAAGCAGGTTTAATCACCCCGCACCAGAATTAGTTACACCAAATATTTTGAAACCCGATGAAAATTGTGTATGATGCTCGGGATATAGGGGTTGGATATGTGTTGACACAGAAAGTTGATGATGGAATTGAGTGGCTAATTGGCTACTTGTCGAAAAAACTCAATATCCACCAGAAAAAACATACAAAATTTCAATTATAGAAAAAGAATGATTGAATTTCGTACTGGCCTGACAACATTTGAATGGTTACATGACAAATTGTCGCAGATGGTTGTAGACAACAACGACAATCCTTTTGTATTTTTGAAATATTTAAAGACCAGAATATGAGAATATTTCATTGAAGTCTCATGTTACCAACTTTGAACTTAAAATACACATGCTGTCGATCCTAAAAATGTGATAGCAGATGTGTTATCGTGGATTTAAAGGAAAAAGTGTAGATAAGATTTGATTTATTCCAGTACTATATATGTGGGTGGAATTAATATGAATGGTATAACTGAGATTAATACTTTTGTATTCCAGAATAATGCGGTTAAGAATCAGAGGAAAAAGATACATGTTTTTTCTAAACATGTGAAGTGTTCTGAAGCCGAAAGCATGCCTGGTCACTTAAAGACAGAACGGGTTTTGCTAAACAGAAAATATAGCCACAGATGCCAGCTAAAGGTCTTACTGTTCCAAATGTAACAATTATCTGGAAAATGGATACCTGAGTTTTGGTTGCTACTTTGACAACAATTCAAAGACAACCAAAGAGTTTGAATAACGCTCAGGATACCAGAAGCCAGCGGAATTTGAATGTTATTGTTTGGACACCTTGACAGCAATCATATTATGAGAATTATTGTATCACGGAGAATATATAAACCCAGCATTTGAACACTAGAGGGAGAGGCACTGCCTTCCAACAGCAGAGTATCTGCTGTAGAGCAGGAGTGCTAACTGGTTAACTCAAACACTCTCTGTCAAAGATACATGTTCATGTGAAACCTACTTGCAGTAAAAAAAAAGACCCAGGCAGATCAGCAGCTGGAAGAGTGAAAGCAGCGGGGAAGATAGAGACTGTATGGTCTTGAGATTGCAATGTTTAATATGTGGGTTGTTGGAACAGCATATTTTTACAGAGTTGGAGTCAGATAGTAAGTAGCTAAGAAAGAGAGGGGCTTGCATTTGTGAATAGTTGTTGTTTAGTGTTCACTATTAAAGTTAAGAAACTGACTTGCTCTTTTTTGAAAAAACATAATGGAATGTAGAAGATCTGTGTCACTCATATTGTAACAGATTACGAGTTGAGGCGAGCTTTTCTGGGTGTTTGGTTTTAATTAACAGAGGGGTTCGACTCCACCTTGTAAATGTCCATCCACACTAACCCCATTTCCCTGCAGTTGGCCCATATCCTTCCTATCCACATATTTATCCAAATGTTTTTGAAATGTTGTTAATGTACTCCATCAACCACATCTGCTGGCAGCTCATCCACGTACCAGCCTCTGTGAAAAGAAGTGGCCCCTCAGTTTCTCCTTTATTCCTTCCCCTCTAACGTTAAGCAGTATTCTTAAAGTGGCCTCACCAACATCCTGTACAGATGCAACATGCCACCACAACTTCTACATTCAATGCTCTGACTCATTAAGGCAAATGTGCCAAATGTGTTCTGCACCAGTCTGTCTACCTGCGACTCCACTTTCAAGGAACAATGTACCTGCAGCCCTATGTCAGTTTGTTTCTCAACACTCCCCAGGACCTGACCATTAAGTGTATACCTTCTGCCCTGATTTGCGTTCACAACATACAAAACCTCGTCTTTATCTAAATAAAACTTCATCTGTCACTCCTTGCCCCTTTGTACCATGTAATTGTGGTCTTGTTGTCCTCTGAGATAATCTACTACACCACATTTCTGATGTAATCTGTAAACTTACTAACTCTGGCCCCGATATTCACATCTAAATCATTTACATAAATGATGAAATGCAGTGAACTCAGTCCTGATTCTTACAGCACACTGCTGCTGACAAGCCTCCAGTCTGAAAAATATCCCTCTTCCTTCAAGCCAATTGTGATTAGCTTCTTCTGTATCCCATGTGACTGAAACTTATTAATCTGTCGACCAAACAGAATGAAATACTAGCTTTGAAGAGAGGCTGAGTAGGTTAGGTTTATTTTCACTAGTAAAAAGATGATTGCGGGGGGAACCTGATTGAGGTTTGCAAAATCATGAAGGGTATAGACAGGGTGGACAGAGACAAGCTTTTTCCCAGGGTGAAGGATTCAATAACAAGATGTCGAGCTTTCAAAGTGAGAGGTGGAATGTTTAAAGGGGATACACGCGGTAAGTACTTCACACAGAGGGTGGTAGGCGTTTGGAACGCGTTGCCAGCAGAGATTGTAGAGGCAGGCACGACAGATTCATTTAAGGTGCGTCTGGACAGTTGCATGAGTAGGTGGGGAGCAGAGGAGTAGGTGGGGAGCAGAGGGATACAGATGCTAAGGAATTGACCGACAGATTTAAACAGTACATTTGGATCGGCTCAGGCTTGGAGGGCGAAGGGCCTGTTCCTGGGCTGTAAATTTTCTTTGTTCTTTGTTCTTTAAATGAACAATTTACTGAAGTCCATATAGACAATGTCAACCAAACTGCCTTCATCAATCTTCTTTGTCACCTCTTCAATAAACTCAACCAAATTAGTGAGACATGATTTCCCATGCAGAAAGCCACGTTGTCCACCCCGATCAGCCCTTACCTTCCCAAATGTATGTCAATGCTATCCCTCAGAATCCCCTCCAACAATTTACCCACCACTGACATTAGGCTCACCGGTCTATAGTTCCCCGTCTTTTTGGGTCACTGTTTCCTTTTCTAGCCCCACCCCTCCATTCTCACAACAAATGTTAAATGTTACCAGGTCGGTGATGTGGCCGATGATATCGGTCTCAGACTGGGTCAGGGTCAGTTTTAGGAACAAGTCAGGCTAGTTTCTTCAATCTGCTAAAACAACACATTTATGATCCAGAGCAATGTTCCTCAAACTATGGTGGAAAGATGAATGGCAAACTTTTTTTGTATTGCAAATATATAATCAATATTACCCTTTCTATAACATACACACACACACACACACGCACACACACACACACACACTGCAATTTTTACTTGAAAGAACTTTGGCCAGATATTATCCCATGTACATTGTCCAAATTATGTCTCCATCACATCCCCTGCTCCATGTCTGTGCATCATTGCTGCTGTGATACACAGAGCCATACCCTTAGCAGAAAATGTTCTTGGTCGATTTGAAAATATGTTTTTATGTTCCTGCTTCATTAGAAAATAAAAAAATGTCTAATTTATTCAGAATACGTGTGTTAAAATGAATGCATTTTTAAAGAAATACAGAAATTGCTGGAAAAGCTTGGCAGGTCTGTCAGCATCTAGATGCCTTTTACATGATGCAGTTGTACCAGCCTCCACCACTTCCTCTGGCAGCTCATTCCATACGCACACCAACCTCTGTGTGAAAAGGTGCCCTTTATGCCTCATCAAAACCTTTTCCCTCTCACTTTCCACCAATGCCGTCGAGTTTTGGTCGCCCCTAACCTGGGGAAAAACCTTGACTACTCAACCTATCCATGACCATTCTGATTTTATAAACCTTTCCTGCTGCGAAATGAGACTCCAATCAACACGAATGGCTGTACTTTCAGACATTCCGGCCTAAATTCTGAAATGCAACACTGACACATCTTCCTTCTCCATCAAGTCACAATTCTAAATCCATTTTAATCAGTTTGTTCAGATATATCATGAGACACTTCTGTGGGATTTACACCTAGACCTTTGTGCCCGGAGGTAGGGATACTAGCATCACTCGGCAATACCCATAAAGCTGTAACATTATTCTCCTGTGTGTTTGCACATCAGCCTGTTCTGACATGCTGTGACATACCACTGCACCAGGCAGGACGTCAATCCAGGCCTTCTCGTCCAGAGCTAGGAACACTACCACGCAAGTTCAGGAATTGGAATCAAGTCCAGAGCTCTGGCTCAGAGACACGGACACTGCCCACTATACTACCATACCCAGATTTTGGGTCATATTTTAGTGCCCGCTTCCAGCTCAGTGTGGATTGATTATAATCAGGTTACTATTACTGAATTACAAAAAACACTTTGTATTATTAAACAAATGCAAGATATTTGTCTCAGTCGGATACTGAGTGTACTTGCTGAATATTGACATTATCTATAACCATCTTTAATCGCTATTATCTGTAGTCTGCAATATTAGGGAAAGAAATCCTGCAGAAACACTCTGCCCAATGAAGGGTCTCAAATAGATATTTATTACTGAACACCAGAGGCGAAGGAAGAGCTTAATTTCTGAACCCAAAACACCGATCAATCTTACCCACCTCGAACGAGTGACTGCTGTCTTCCTAAAACCATGAAATGATACCAGGCCGCTGATTACTGTCCAGCCTCTCCTCCCCACTGACTGTGTCTGCAATCCGTCCCTCCTCCCTCTAACCACACAAGGCAAACCAAGGTCAGGGTCTTTGTGAAAATCAAGGCCAGAGTGTGCAAACATCCTGGAGAGGGGGAGGGGATTTTAAAATTGAAGGGGGAGGGGGAGGTGGCAGTCATATCACACACTGGGCTAAGGGGTGGCAGATGGAGGATAGTCTGGATTAATGCCAGGCATTGGATTTGGTAAATCAAACAAGAACAGGACCTATACAATTAAAAGTAGGGTCTTTTGATGGTGTTGTAGTACAGAAACCTAGGCCGTCAGGTTTAATTCTTTAAAATTTGCATCTGATATAGAAAGTGGCTAAGAAGGTGTTTAACACACTTGTCTTCATAGGTCAGACCTTTGAGTATAGGAATTGAGATGTGGTGTTGTGGCTGTACAGGACATTGGTGAGACCTCTCCTGGAATACTGTGTCCAGTCCGGTCATCCTGCCCACTCATTCCATAGGCACACCACCCTCTGGGGGAAAAAGCTGCCCCTTAGGTCACTTTTAAATGTTACTCTCTCACATTAAGCCTATGTCCTCTAGTTTTGGACTCCACCGTACCCTTAGCAAATACCTTGACTATTCACTTTGATATTATTGACCTTGATATTATTAAGCTGGAGAGGGTTCAGAAGAGATTAACCTGGATGTTGCTGGAAATGGAGGGATTGAGTTATAAGGAGAGGCTGAATAGGCTGGGACATTTGTCACTGGAGAGTATGAGATGGAGGGGTAACTTTACAGTGGTTTATAAAATGATGAGGGGTACAGATAAGCTGCAGGGCTGATGCCTTTTCCCGAGAGTTGGGGATTCAAAATTGAGGGATATTTTGAGACGTGAGGAAAATGATTTACAAAAGTCAGGAGAGGTAATTATTTTAGACAGAAGCTGGCTTTTGTGTGGAATTAAATTGCAGAGGAACTGTTGAAAATAGGGATAGTTACAATCTTTAAAGGACATTTAGATCAGTACATGGATAAGACATCAGTTTGGATGGTGCTGTGAGAGCTACCCTCTCCCTCCCCCTCCCCCTCCCCCTCTCTGAATGAATCCCTGTTGGTTTTCACCATCTGCCAATGCCTGTGCAGTGGCATGTGGAGGCCAGCAGAAGGTGGCATTGCATCACTTTAAGGACCACAGAGACTGACAGACCTGACCCACACAGAGACACACAGATACACACACAGCAATTGTTCGGGCACAGCTTGAAGCTCATCTGGTAACTTAAACGAAACATAAAGAAATGCTCACATTACCTTGTAAACTGTTGAAATATGAGTGATAGAGAACTCCCAAATTCCAGTGTTTAAACAAAAAAATATCAATTTTTTTTAACTCTGAAAGTGAACATTTTACATCAACTATTCACAACTCTGGGAACCTCTTTCTCCTAACTGCTTATTACCCGACTCAAACTCTACAGCAATATACGGTTTCAATAAGACACTTATTAAAATTACATAAACGTAATTTCAAAACCACACAGCAGCTGTTGTTTCATCTGACCTCACACCAATGTCCCTTTCCCATCTTCCCTGGGAACACTGCCTCATGTTACAGGATGATATCGAAGTGTCGACACTTCAGCATTCTGAAACCTGGGAACACATCCTTCCATGATACTGTCTCTCAGTCTCCCCCTCTCTGCCGATACCCCAAACCAATCCCATGTGGTGATATTTAAACTGATTCCCCTTCCATCTCTCTCTGGCAGTGATGTTCACACACACAGCACCCCCTTGTCATGGCACAATGGAGATATGGAGCTGGAAATGTTTGGGAGCTGAACATGCTGTCACTTCCAGCATGGACTGCAAGTTTCCCTACACTGGGCAGGGATATACAACAGTGCTACTGGGTAATGCACTGGGATGGTGTACACAGTCCTACATGCTGGGAGGGTAACTGTTCCTGGGTTACAGATCAATGCACTGGGGTGCTGTACACAGTCCTACGTGCTGGGAGGGTAACTGCTCCTGGGTTACAGATCAATGCACTGGGGTGATGTACACCGTCCTACATGCTGGGAGGGTAAGTTCTCCTGGCTTACAGATCAATGCACTGGGGTGCTGTACACCGTCCTACATGCTGGGAGGGTAAGTGTTCTTGGGTTACAGGTTAATGCACTGGGGTGGTGTACACAGTCCTACATGCTGGGAGGGTAAATGCTCCTGGGTTACAGAACAATGCGCTGGGGTAGTGTGCACAGTCCTACGTGCTGGGATGGTAAGAGCTCCTGGGTTACAGATTAATGCACTGGGGTGTTGTACACAGTCCTACATGCTGGGAGGGTAACTGCTCCTGGGTTACAGATCAATGCACTGGGGTGGTGCACACAGTCCTACATGCTGGGAGGGAAACTGTTCCTGGGTTACAGGTCAATGCACTGGGGTGGTGTACAAAATCCTACATGCTGGGAGGGTAACTGCTCCTGGGTTACGGATCAATGCACTGGGGTAGTGTACACACTTCTACATGCTGGGAGGGTAAATGTTCCTGGGTTACAGATCAATGCACTGGGGTGGTATACTCAGTCCTACATGCTGGGAGGATAACTGTTCCTGGTTACAGATCAATGCACTTGGGTGGGGTACACAGTCCTACATGCCGGGAGGGTAACTGCTCCTGGTTTACAGACCAAAGCACTGGGGTGGTGTACACAGTCCTACATGCTGTGAGGGTAACTGCTCCTGGTTTACAGATCAATGCACTGGGATGGTGCACACAATCCTACATGCTGGGAGGGTAACTGCTCCTGGTTTACAGATCAATGCACTGGGGTCGTGTACACAGTCACACATGCTGGGAGGGTAAATGTTCCTGGGCTTTAGATCAATGCACTGGGTTGGGGTACACAGTCCTACACGCTGGGAGGGTTACTGCTCATGGGTTACAGATCAATGCACTGGGGTGGTATACTCAGTCCTACATGCTGGGAGGGTAACCGTTCCTGGTTTACAGATTAATTCACGGGTGATCACTGCACCGGTCACTGTGCTGGTCAGACTGTCTGGTTGAGGTTTATAGATAATGCAATAATGTAGTCATTGCAGCTCCCCGTACTGGACAGATATGTAGCCTGTGCACAGTACATCATGTTGGTGGGGTGGGTATGGGGGAAAAGTGATGGACAGGTCACGGAGTTTCCCGGAAGTTTCCGTCACTGACATTCTATAACTGGCATTCCCCGGAACATTCTGTCCCTGACGTTGTTTGTTTGTGAACGGCCGGACGTCAGTGAATTGAACAAACGATAAGATCCCGAGGGAAGAGATCCCGTTCCAGGGAGAAGGAGACACTGTTCACAAGGCCCCTCAGGCAGTTAAAGGAGTGAATACGTTTTCCCTCTGTTTACATTTCTTCCCGACACAGGATCGACCACAATTTAGAACAAAATACAGAAATTCCAAAAATCCGTTTGTCTTCAGGAAAAGAATCCTTCAGGACAGCAACGTTTCCACCCTCTGTATTAGCAACTGGGAAGGAGTGACCTGTGTCTGCTCTCGAGTGATCGAGTGTGTGGGAATGTTCTAGAAACCATCTGTCCTTAAAGATGTGTCTCGGTGTGTTTGGGGAGGGAGGGTTTCTTGTGGTTTATGTCACATTTTTGTCAGTAATTCCAACCTTCCCATTTGTTATTCCAGCTCCAATTATTTTAATAAATCCCTGAATACAGGGACACATGTGAAAATCTCACTGGGTCCCCGATCAAACGGGTCCCTTTGCCTCCAGGCTGATGGATAATGGGTTTGTTTTCCTTCCTCACAGTTAACGTAGTGACCATCTACGTCCTGCTTTATAAAGATTGTGGATTGTCTCCATGTGTCAGACGTTACCTGGGGGCCATGGCAGCGGCGGATCTCCTGGTCATTATCCTCGACCTGATCCTGAGACACATTCCCATTGTTTATTGGGAACAGTTTTATTTCCTGAGGGACTCTGTCCCCGTGTGTAATATCCACGCCGTCCTGCTTTATGCAGCCACTGACTGCTCTGTCTGGTTCACTGTCACTTTCACCTTTGATCGGTTTGTGGCCATTTGTTGCCAGAAGCTGAAAAGTAAATATTGCAGTGAGAAAACGGCGGCTGTGGTTCTGGGAGCAGTGACTGTGCTGAGCTGTTTAAAGAACATTTTCTGGTATTTTATGCTCACGGCTCGGTATTGGCTGGCGAACTTCCCCTGGTTTTGTGTGGTACCAAACGCTGTTCGTGACTCCATTGTCTGGGCCACAATCGAGTTCCTCCACCACATTCTAACCCCGGGTGTCCCATTTCTCCTGATTCTGCTGCTCAATGTTCTCACCGTCAGACACATTTTAGTGACCAGCAGAGCCCGCAGGAGACTCCGCGCTCACACCACTGGGGACGCTCAGTCTGACACAGAAATGAGAATCCGAAAAAAATCCATCATTTTACTGTTTGTGATCTCGGCCAATTTCATCCTGTTATGGTCAATGCTTATGGTGCGTTCCATATGGTTCCGGATGTGGTGGCTTGGGTATCAGTCTGTGCATCTCCATTCCTTTGTGAAGGAATTGGGCTTCATGCTGCAGCTCCTCAGTTGCTGCTCAAACACCGTGATTTATGCCGTGACCCAGACTAAGTTCAGGCAGCAGCTGAAGAATGTGCTGAAATATCACTTCACCCAAATACATCCATCCATCAATTTCCCTCATTAATCACACCATCCGGGATTTTCTCATTTCAGTTCAGTGTTTCAACGATGGAGCAGCCTGTCGCTATGGTCACAGACTGAGGGTAGCACTGGTTTGTCCATCCTTATCCGAAAGGGGGGTTACAGGGAAACATTTCAATGTTTCTCACAACTCAGGGGCCAGTGAGAAAAGGCACCACCCCACTGACTGTATCCAACACATCCATTTGTAACCAATAAAAATGTGGATTAAAGCGTGCTGAGCAGCAGAGTGACCGATGTTGTTGTGTGTCTTTGTGTTGGAGAATCTGAGCTGGAGAGAGACAGACTCAGCCCCAATTCCTGGTCCTCAGAGAAGGGGTGGGCACCGCGCCCTGAGCTCAGGAGCTGGGTTTATCTCCCTCTGTCCTTAACTTTCACCTCTGGGACTCCCACTCCAACTTGGCTCTCAGCAGAATTCACCTTGCTCCCTTTGTCACTCTCCCTCCATATATCCCTCCCACTCTCACACTGCACTGCTATTTCTCTCTCATTTTCCCATTTACACACTCAATTCCACTGTCCTTGCCTTCCCCAATCTCATTCACTCTCTCTCTATCTTGCGATCATAACCTCCCAATGTTACTGTCTTCCTGGAATCCTTCGGTGCTGGGGGAACAGAAGAGGGTAATGATCTTCAGGCCCATGTTAGGGAACAGAGATTGGGACGACATATCAGGCCATTGCCAGGGCAACAGTATGGAGCTTGGGCCAAATGCCATTGCTCAGGGACATAGTGGGTGTGAGAACACCAGCCGTTACTAGGGGGTAACAAGTGGAGTGGCACCACAGGCTGTGGCTGAGACTGGTACAACAGGATATCACAAACAGAACACATTGTGTGGGACATACTGTCTGTTACTCGGGGAATAGAATGGGGATGGGGTTAAAGGCCATTTAGAGGAGATCAACTGGGTCGGAGTTCACAGGCAGCAGCTCATTTTAAGGTGCGTGATGAGTGTAATGGTGGGAGACTGCGTGGGCGTGTGTGTGTGATGGTGGGGGAGTGTGCTAGCGAGTGAGCCTGGTGGTGAGGGAATGTGTGGAAGAGTGAGCATGATGGTGGGTGAGTGCACGGGGTCTGAGAATCAGGGTAGGGCAGTGTGGGGGGGAGTGAGTGATACCGTGGTGGAGAGTGTGTTTGAATGAGTTTGATGGTGAGGCTTTATGCAGAGTGAGTGAGCATGACAGTGGGGTTATGTGTGGTGGAGAGTGTGTGAAGGTGTGCGACTATGCAGTGGAGTGAACATGACGGTAGGGGAGTTTGTGGGGGTGAGCGTGACAGTGGGGGTGGTGTGGGGCAGTGTGTGTGAGGGTGGTGGAGTGTGTGGGGGTGAGCGTGATCGTGAGGGTGTTGTGGGGCGGTGTGTGTGATGGTGGTGCAGTGTGTGTGTGAGCGTGACGGTGAGGGTGGTATGGGGCAGTGTGTGAGATGGTGGTGGAGTGTGTGGGGGTGAGCATGACGGTGAGGGTGGTGTGGGGCAGTGTGTGTAAGGGTGGTGGAGTGTGTGGGTGTGAGCGTATCAGTGGGGGTGGTGTGGAGCAGCGTGTGTGAGGGTGGTTGAGTGTGTGGGGGTGAGCGTGATGGTGGGGCTGGTATGGGGCAGTGTGTATGAGGGTGGTGGAATGTGTGGGGGTGAGCATGATGGTGGGGGTGGTGTGGGTCAGTGTGGGTGATGGTGGTGGAGAGTGTGGGGGTGAGTGTGACAGTGGGGGTGGTGTGTGGCAGTGTGTGTGAGAGTGGTGGAGTGTGTGGGGGTGAGTGTGATGGTGAGGGTGGTGTGGGGCAGTGTATGTAAGGGTGGTGGAGTGTCTGGGGTGTGTGTAATAGTGAGGGTGGTGTAGGGCAGTGTGTGATGGTGGTGGAGAGTGTGAGGGTGAGCGTGGTAATGGGCAGTGTATGTGAGGGTGGTGGAGTGTGTGGGAGTGTGTGTGACAGTGAGGGTGGTGTGGAGCAGTGTGTGTGATGGTGGGAGTGGTGGAGTGTGTGAGTGTGAACGTAATACTGGGGATAGTGTGGTGCAGTGTGTGTAATGGTGGTGGAGTGTGTGGGGAGAGTGTGACTGTGAGGGTGGTGTGGGGCAGTATGTGTGAGGGTGGTGGAGTGTGAGAGTGTGAGCGTAACACTGGGGGTGATGCAGGGCAGTGTGTGTAAGCGTGACGGTAGGGTTGGTGTGGGGCAGTGTGCGAGGGTGGTGGAGTGTGTGGTGGTGAGCGTGAGGGTGGGGGTGGTGTGCGGCAGTATGTGTGAGGGTGGTGGAGTGTGTGAGTGTGAGCGTAACGCTGGGGGTGGTGTGGGGCAGTGTGTGTGAGGGTGGTGGAGTGTGTGGGGGAGAGTGTGACTGTGAGGGTGGTGTGGGGCAGTGTGTGTGAGGGTGGTGGACTGTGTGAGTGTGAGCGTAACGCTGGGGGTGGTGAGGGGCAGTGTGTGTGAGGGTGGTGGAGTGTGTGGGGGAGAGTGTGACTGCGAGAGTGGTATGGGGCAGTGTGTGTGATTAACATCATCCCATGTTAATACAGTATCGGACGCCCTACAGCTTCTGTCTTGTGTAAGAACTTTTATTTTGTAATACCTTGTAGAAAATCTCTGGAAGCCTCGTGTCTACCAGATCCCCTTTATCAAGTCCGCTTGTTACATTCTCTGGCATCTCCAGAAATACTTTGCATGATTTTACAAGCAAAATATAATTTTCCTTTCACAAACACCCACTGACTCTGTGTGAAGCTATTCTAAATGTCCATGCTCGGCAAGTTTTCCAAACTATACTAGTCCCATCTGATTTCGTTTGGTCCATATGCCTCTAAGTTTTTCCCAGTCATATGTTTGCCCAAATGAGTTTTAAATGTTGCAGCTGTACACACATCTACCGCTCTTCCTCTGGCAGCCCATTCCATACCCACACCACACTCTGTGTGGAGACGTTGTCCCTTCGTCCCTTTTAAGTCTTCTCTCTTACATCTTAAACCCATTCCCTCTATGCTTGAACTCCCCCAGCCCGTGGAAAAGATCTTGGCTATTCACCCCATCCATTCCTCTCATGATATTATAAGTTTGTACAATGTCAGCCCGCAATCTTCTACACTCCATCTGATACTAACTTCAAGAACAAGCAATTAAAGATAAGCACTGCAAATTTGGATCTATCTTCAACATGACAGATAACTAACACTCAGCCCAAACTTCATACTGTTATTTGTTTTTCTCCATGTTACAATACTGAGGCGGCATGAAACGCTTACTAGTGCCAGTAAGAAGTCAAGCATCTGAATTTCTTTGTCTGAAGGGTGTGATGATCACTACAGTGAAAACGTATCTGTGGCCAGACCTATATAATATCACATAGCCAACATTCTCCCTCCTGGCCTCCCTATGAACGTGTGTGGTTGTGTCTTCTTTATCTTTCAATCAATAGAGAGAATCCCTTTACCCCATTCACAACATAATTTAAACTCGTTTTTCAGAATCTTCTCATTCACCACTGCTAAAAGCCCGTTTATCTTTTGCCACATCCTCTTTTCCCTCTAACCCATCCCCCTCTTCTGGCAAGAGGCGATTTTGAATTGTATTCAGTTTTGAAGAAGTGTCACACTGGACTGGAAACGCTAACTCTGTTTCTTTGTCTCTGCAGATGCTGACAGACCTGCTGAGTTTCTCCAGCAATGAATAGGCACAGAACAAATTTTCAATTAAACAAATGACTATGGATACTGGAAATAAGAGTATAAAAATGATAGAGATATTGGGAGCTTTATAGAAGGTTCACTGAACCCGAAAGTTTAACGCTGCATTCACTCCAGAAAATGCTGCAACATCTTTCTTCAGCAATTTCTGTTTTTGAACAATTTCCAAGGACGTATGTCAAAGATGCCCAAACATCTTGTCCAACATGGAGCACCCCTACACTGGGAACTGAACGCATGGTGCAGAAGTTCGTTGACTCTGAAATTGCATAAGGTTGGCATCACTGACACTACAGAGCTCTGAATCACAGTCAGGGAGAAAACCAGAGGAAAACACGTTCACTTCGAACACAGAGCATGGCACTTTGGAAAGGAGAAGATTCGGATTAGTACCTTAAATTGATTGAATTTATCTAATAAATTGGGGGCGAGGCACCAAGGAAAGACTTCCAGCAGAATGAGAAAATGAAAATGGAAGTATGTCCGCATCAGAAACCAGAGTAAGTCACTGAATACAAAGCTGATGGGTGAATGGGTCTCAGTGTGAACTGGGAAATAGTCAATAAAATTGAATTGTAAATATTGCAGCTAAAACTGGGTTATCATCTGATGCTGTAGATCACAGCAGCAGAAGAAGCAGAATTGTTTTCAATGACAATCTGTAACTTTTTCGTCAGGATAATCCATCAGTCCACCATTCCCATCAAGCCGATCCATGGTTCAGTGATGAGTGTGGGTAAACATGCCAGGGTCGGAATCACGTGCACCTAAATCTGAAGACAACCCATTAATGCAACCAGACTTGACTGGTTACACTCCAAACAGCAGGACTAACATCTGATACAGAGGGAGAAATGATCCCAAGACTAACAAATCAGATCTAAGCTCAGTCTGCCTGTCAAATCAACAACTTACTGGAAGAGAGGACGCCACAAATATCTGGATCTTAAATAATGGAACAGCTCTGTACGTCAGTGTTAAAGATGCAGTATCTGCACCATGCTGAGTCAGAAGTGTTGAGTTGATGATCCACCTCACCCTCCTCATGATGCCCACAGAATCACAGATGCCAGTCTTTAACCAATTCGATTCGCTGCACGTGAACACAGTAGATATGACACAGGCAATGGGCCCGGACTCCATTCCTGCAGTAGGACTGAATACTTGTGCTGCACAACAAGCCGTGTCCCTGGGGAAGGTGTTTCATTCCAGCTCCAACTCTGACATCTCCCTGGCAACGTGGAAAATTACTCAGCTATGCCCAATCCCCTCAGAGGAGAATTACTACAATATGACTATTTACAAGTCCTTCAGTCCCATCACAACAGTTAAATTGGTGGCAGTTCTTTTTGTCAGAGCTGTCAAGAAGCACAGAAATAATCTGCTCAGTGTGATTTCCGATAGGTCCCCACGTGGAGATGGTGCTGTTGTGGAATTGTCATTCGATTACTAACCTAGACCAGGCTAATGCTCTGGCAGCTGGTACAAATTAAAAACAATTAATAAAATATCAAGATCTAAACTCTGGTGTCAGTAATCATGACCTTGTGTGCAATATCAATTGTAAACGTCGATCTCCTTCCCCAATGTACTTTCAAGAAATGAATCTCCATGTTCTCCTGGTCTGGCCTAAAAGTGACTCCAGACACAGACATGTAATATACGTTTCAATGGTCCCTGTAAAGGCCAAGCAAGGCACTCAGTTGTATCAAACTGCTCCGAGATCTTAAAGGATAAACCCGGAGAGAACACCCGGCACCAGCCTCGTTCTTAGAAAAGGGAACGGGAAACACAATCCTGTTGACCCTGCAAAGATCTCCTTCCTAACAGCTGAGAGCTTGTGACAACTTTTACATAGCTTTCCCACACACTGCACAGAAACATCGGGACAGGAGTAGGTCTTACAACACATTGAGCTTTGTTGTGGTTCTGTTCGCTGAGCTGGGAATTTGTGTTGCAGACGTTTCGTCCCCTGTCTAGGTGATAACCTCAGTGCTTTGGAGCCTCCTGTGAAGCGCTTCTGTGTTGTTTTCTTTGGTATTTATAATATTTATAAATTTTTAAATTTCGGAGGAAACAACACAGGAGCGCTTCACAGGAGGCTCCCAAGCACAGTGGATGTCACCTAGACAGGGGACAAAACGTTTGCAACACAAATTCCCAACTCGGTGAACAGAACCACAACAACGAGCACCCGAGCTACAAATCTTCTCACAAACTTTGAACATATTAATCTTTCCTTGTGCTAGTTAATGGCCGAAAATCTCCTCCATGCAGTTTTCCCCATATAATATGCATATCCCTTAATATTGTGAAACATTGTGAAATATAAAATAAGAATTGCTGTGGTGCCTTCAACCCATCATTTTTGCTCCTCCATTCAATATACAGGCATTTCTCAGATTAAATACAATTTGGCTGCAACGTGATTCGTGAACCTTTTTCTATAAAGTGAACTTCCGTTCACTGTGACTCGATTCCTTGCCGGGCACCAGCTGAACAGCAAATCCTGCCTGAGGATGTTCCCTCTGCAAAATGTACAAACAATGTCTTCAGCTAAAACAGGAATGCAATACACTCAGGAAGCCATGAAACTGAGCCTGAAACTGGAAATTGTAGTCTAACTTAGAAAGAACTTTATTCCAAACTGTGGAGAGAATCTTGACGAGACCGGGAATTCCTCATCGGCATCACGTGGTCAGTCAGCCACCATGCGCATTCTGGTGAAAGGTACAGTGCTTCAGTGAGTGACTGTAGTGTGAAAATGTTACATTTCCAGCACTATTCCATTACAAGATGTGATTTAGAGATGTATTTAGACTGCCCTAGTGTGTGTGATAGAGCAAATTTAATTTCTGGTTTTTACTGATATTTTGGGGGGTTAGCCCCATAACCTTTTTTTTCCATAGACCCCATTATTAATATGGTGCGATTTTCGACAACGCAGTGATTCAGAGAAACACAGCTACCCCGTTATTAGAGAACAACTTGTTATGATATCTGACCCTCTATCTTCATACCATACTCCTGCTCTCTCCCTATCCCTTTATTTTCCAGAAATCCTTATTTGTATTCAGCGCCATGACTTCCACATCCTGATCTGGGAGGGAGTACCTCTGGTTCGCCATTCTCAGAGTGCAGACATTTATTCTCATCTCAATGCAAATTGGCCTGACTGTACCTGATACTGTGGCCTCTTGCTTTAGACATCCAAGCCAGGGGAATAAACATCTCTGCTTCCAATCTATCTCACCCTGTCAGAGTGTTATATATTTCACTGAGATCTCCACTCATTTTCCTAAACCGCATGGAGTACAAGTCCAGTCGTCCCAAATTTAGATACCACAACAAGTCTGTCATCCCAGAGATCAGTCTGGTCATCCTTTGCTGCTGTCCCTCAATGTCAGGTTTGTACTCTATTTGGGACAGAGACCAAAACGACACACAATGCTGCACAATGTTCGAGATGGGGTCTCACCAAGGCCCCGTACAGCTGCAGTGTGATACTCTTACTCCTGTACTCAAATCCCCCTGAAATGAAGGTGAATATAGCATTTATCTTCCTACCTGCTTTCCGCTCCTGCAATATTGCTTTCAGTGACTGGTGTGCAGGGAGATCCAGGTTCTTTTCAATGTTACAGCTACCCTCTTGCTGGGCCTACGTACACTGGTCAGCGTGCCAATGCCATTCCCAGTACTGACTTCTGGCTTCAGAACTCACTGCCCTACAGGGACTCTGAGGGCTGCGCAGAAATAAACAAAAATGCAACTTCAGTTCATTTACAGATCAACATTTGACAACCACTCCCTTTACAAATGTGAGGCTGCCATTCTACTCTTCCCATCAAAGTACACAACATCTCATCTCTCCCAGTCTTCTCGATCTGCCAGGTATTTGCCCAGGAACTCCACTTGTCTCAATCTTCTTGGAGCTTTTTTTACATCTTCCTTATCCGCTCACAAGCTGACATCTTTTAGTGCTGTCAGCAGACTTGGGAATATTTCATTTGAGCACCTCAAAGTGTATGATGTGTACTGGGAATAGCTGGAGGCCAAGCCACAATCCTTGCTATATCCTCCTAGCCTTCCATTCTAAAAAAAATACATCGTCGTATTCCTACTCACTGTTTCCTGCCAGCTCTACCATTCTAAAACCATGACCATGTACTAGCCCCAGTCCCATAGGATTCGAATTTGCACAATCGGCTTGGGGCTTTATCAAAAATCTTTCTGAGATTCGTATTGCATTGATAGCTTCTCCATAATTTTGCTACAAGTCACATTCTCAAATATGATTCCCATTTCATAAATCTCTGCTGACTTTGTCTATGCCCATTAATTTCAGTTCAATACTTTCTCTAAGCTGTTTAGTTAATAATTTCATTCTATTCTCTTTTTCACACCAGACTAAAGTTCCCTGGTATTGCTAGGAAGTTTTCTTTTGGTTTTGTTTTCTTCTGAAAAGGCATAACTGAAGTATTTGCTCCATAGTTATGCTATTTCCCTGATCTCAATTATCTGGTATCAGACTGTAAGGAAGCTGCACCTTTTTTCTCTTAATGTTGTCATTGAACTATTTTCAGAAAATATTACAAGTTCTCTCTTATAAGCTTTGTTAAGATATTCTTCAGAAACCCATCAATTTCGATCTTAAGCTACTCAAAGTTTGATCTTCCACAGCCATACAACCACAGACGCAAAGACTCAGTACTATCAGAAATACAGCACAGTCTAAATGAGGCCCATTTTCCGACACAAGTCCCGTAGCTGCGAATCTTATGGCATTTCAAATGCACAACCGTGTATTTTCGAATGGTTTGAGGTTACCATGACAACCCCCCTCTCAAGAAGTACATTCCAGACCCCAACACTCTCTGGGTGGAAAACAGTCCTCAAATTCTAACTAAACCGCAAACCCTTTAATGTAAATTGTGGCCCTTTGACTAAAAGGAACAGCTGTTGTCTATCCACCCTATTCACGTCCCTCGTAATCTTATCCTCCTGATTCACGTCCCCCTTAGCCTTCTCTGCTCCAATGTAAACGACCTGAGCTTATTCAGCCTCTCTCCATAGCTGATATGCTCCATCCAAGGGAACATCCTGGTGAATCTCCTCTGTATCCCCTCCAGTACAATCACATCCTTCCTGTAATGAGATTCCCAGAACTACACACTGTATTCAATCTTTACCTCACCAAAGCTCCGCATAGCTCTTATAATCTATGCTTCGATGTATAAAGGCTGTGTTTATGTTCCCCTCTGCTTTCAGAAATTGTGCAATAACCTGTCCAGCCACATTCAGGGATGTGTGGAGAAGCACCCTCTAAGCTTCGTTGTGTGCTGCCATTCATTGAGTCCTCCCCTGTCTCTTTCCTTCTTCTAAGGTGCATCACCTCATGTTTATCAGGGTTACATTTCATCTGCCATTGATCTGGCCATCTGACCATTCCATCTGTATCTTGCTGTCACACAAGGCTTTCCTCCTCCCTGCCAACCACCCGGCCAATCTCTGTATCAAACACAAACTTACTTATCACACACCCCCACCCCACCCCTCGTCCATATTCACAGCTGCATCATTGAACAATACCACAAATAATAAAGTTAAAAATCACCCAACACCAGCTTATAGTTTAACAGGTTTATTCAGAGGCACTAGCTTTGGAAGCGCTGCCTCTTCATCAGGTGATTGGGTGCTTTGATGAAGAAGCAGCACTTCAAAAGTTAGTGCCGCCAAATAAACCTGTGGGACTATAATCTGGTATTATACGATTTTTACCTGGGTCAAACTCTGTCCAACCGAATCACAAATAATAAGGAACACAGCACTGATCCCTGTGTTGCATCATTGGACACTGGTCTCCAGTCACTCAAAAAGCCTTCTACCACCCTCTCTGTCTCCTACCAATAAAGTTGATTTGGATGCAACTTGGTAAGTCATTAATGAGTCCTACCTGTTCCCTGATTATTCTGTTCCACTGGACACACTTGTGGATTATCTGGGGATTCTCCTTAATCTTGCCCTGCCAGCAGGTTTCCATGCCCCTGTATTAGGCAGTCCCCTCCAAGTGAAGGATGTCTTCTTTATTGTAGTCTTAAATGTTCTATCCCATATTCTGCCATTATTTGCCCTGAATGTGGATTAGACAGCCAGAGAAACATTCTGTAAATTTAAAACTTATCACCTCTCATTCTTTGAAACTCATGAGAACACAGGCCGAGTTTCCTCATCAGGCAACCTCACCATCTGAGGGATTAATCTGGAGAATGTCCATTGAACTTCCCCTGTGGTCAATATATTCTTTCTCAGATTTGGTCACCAAAACTGTACTCAATATTCCAGGTACAGTACTCACCAACACGCTGTGAAACTGCTTCAAAATGTCTTTACATCTGTATTCTGACTCCTTTAAGGGAAGGCAATCCAAACTTTAACTCACCACTTTCATTTATTCCTCCAAATACCCTGCACATTCATTGCATTTGCAAACTCACTGTGTGAGTTCCTGTAGAAAGCCTTGTGATATAATCTAAAATATACCAATTCTACTGGTAACCCATATCTATGCTGTAAGAATCAACTTCAATCAATTCCAAAATTCAACAAGTGTGATTTCCCTTTCAGAAATGTATGGTGCTTCTCTCCAATGTTGCTGCTAATTTCTAAATATCCAATATCACATCCTGTCTCATAGATTCCAACAGTTTCCCGACAAATGTCAAGTTAATTCGTCTGCAGTTCTACACACTATCTCCTCTTCCCTTTGTAGATGATTGGATCCCTACAATTTGTCTATCGTGCTTGGATCACGTTTACTAATATCTATTTATCTACAACAGCTTCCAGACTCTGCAGAGTGTACAGAAAAATAGAAGACAGTCATCGACAGCGCAATTAATATTTCCATTAGTGATTTATTTCTGAGGACTTTGGTATGAAGTACATCTGGTTTGTCAAGCTGCTAGTGAATGCACTCAGTCTTTTTATCCCCAGGATTGGGCAATCACGGACTAGAGGGCATCAATTTAAGGTCAGATGGGAAAGAGTAAAATGGAACCTGAGGAGCAATTTCTTTAACACACAGGGTGGTATGCATATGGGATGAGCTGCCAGCAGAAGTGGCTGAGGCGGGTACATTCACAAAATTTAAAATGCATTTGGACAAATACATGGATAGAAAAAGATTAGAAGGATACAGGGCAAGGGCAGGGAAATGTGGTTAATGTGAATGGATATTTTGTTCGGAATGGACCAATTTGGGCCGAAGGGCCTGTCTCCGTTCTGTAGGACATTATGACTCTCACAATCATTGTTTCTCCCATTGAATGTTATATTGTACTTCCCCAGTTCACTGGAGCGAACTTGACCCTCTAGCCTCTGGGCTTCCATGATGTTTGACCAGAAAGTTCAAAATTCTATACTGTATGGAGACGCTGTGTAAAATACACCTTATGCATGACACTATTCCTCAAACTTGCTTCAGGGCAAGGTTATTGATTAGTCTCCTGACCACACAACACCACATCGGGAATAAGCTGCTCTCTACTTTGGTTCACAACATACTCTTCAACCTACCTGATAGACACTTATGGATTATTTTTCACAACATTAGCAGTCACTTAGTTAACGCAGTTTCGATGCAGCTTGACACCATCCAGTATTACTGCAGCACCCACGATTATTTGTTATTCATTCACAGGATAAGGGTGTCGCTGGATAACCAGCATTTATTGTCCATGCCAGAGGGCAGTTAAGTGTCAACAGCGTTGCCTGGAGTCACATGCAGGCCAGACTTGGTAAGGACAGCGGTTTCCTTCCCTGAAGGCCACCAGTGAACCAGGTAAGTTTTTTCCAACAATCGACAATGGATTCCTGGTCATTATAGACCTTGATTCTAATACTTATTGAATTTAAATTCCAAAATCTGCCATGGCAGGATTTGAATCCAGGTCCCCAGAACATTATCTGGGTCTCTGGGTTAAGAGCCCGGGGATAATATCACTAGGTCATTGCTTCCCCTTGCTATTACTTGCACACCTAATTTTGAGAAAAAATCATGCAAAATATTTGCGTGACAGTTTTGGTTTCGATATATAACACACCAATGTTTGCTTCTCCTTGTTATTTGTAAGATCCACTCAAACTGATACTGTGGGATTGAGGGACAGTGTCTGTGGCGTTATTAGTAATAAACTTGGATAAGATGTTCAGGGATGCTCACCTCAACGCTGAGATGATCTGAAGAATTTGTCAGCAATACAGGACAAGCATCAATATTCCTCCCCCACCCCCACTTTGCCAGGACAAGTGTTACTGTATTCTGTCTGCTCCCTCACACTCATTGTATATTTGTTATAGTACCTACCCCCGAACAAGGTTCACACTCAATCTCCAAATAAGGCTCAACCACGACTACACTCACTGTTGAATTCAACACCTTCCCTCCCCCACTTTTTCTGTCACTGATGCAATAGCCCCGCACACTAACACTGCATGGATACAACACTGTGGTCAGACTCCCTCCGGACACCTCACCCTTCCCCTTCACCTATACCAGCATTAATAGCAGGGACACCCACTCCCACCCTCACTCCGTCCCTTCTCTTCTCCAATTCCAAGAGAAACAGCCTGGAGTAGGACATAAATGGCCAAGTCAGGTGTTGCAGCGCCCGATATTCATTTCCTTACCCCTGTCCTGACATGTGGGGAGGATGCTGGAAAGAGCTGGAGAGGACCAGGAGTGTGAAGAATCTGAAACATCCACATCCCACCAACCGAGTAAGGAACAGTGTTCAGTGAAGAGCAATTCTCAGTTTAAACCCACTGTCAGTTCCAATCTCATCTCACTCACAAAATAACAAATACCTCATTGCACAGGGATGTAGGCATTGAATTACACATAAGTATTGGTAAATACCCTAATGTATTAACATGCACAATGCCTACAAGAGGATAGACATGCACACACACAGAAGCACACAAAGTCATATGCAGTGACACACAAATAGACACACACAGACAGATAGATAGAAACACACAGACAGCCATAGTCACAAAAATACACAGATAGTAAGCACATGGACACACACACACATATATCTATGCACAGAGACATAGACACTAGTGTCATTAAGACACAAATAAAAACGTTTTTGATTTATAAGGGGATAAAGGATTCTGGGGAGAAGGTAGGAGAATAATGTTGAAAATTTAAGTAAGTATCGAGCGTCATATCAGTCTTGATGGGCCGAATGGCCTAATTCTGCTCCTTTTTAAAATGTCGTGTGGTGTTAGGCTATCACGTGTTCTCTTTCTGAAACAGCAGCAGAAGCTGGGTTTGATAGATATTTGTTTGGCACGAGTCAGTGGTAATGTGGGACAGAGTTGGAGGGTGGAATGGTTTATGTCTATTCCTAGGTATTGTATCCTTATATCTAAAAAGGGGCAGTGATTTGATGTGAGGTTAACAGAGTATAAAATCACGGGTTCCACAATGAAATAGTGATGTCCCTTTTCCTTTCGTGTTGTGGTCTCTGCGGTGTCCTCATCCTCAGGGAACAGTGAAGACTCGGTTATTGGTGATACTCAAGGCTGAGCACGACTGATCTTTGCTGGAGAGGAGAGCCAATGTTTATTGGGAAGAGACAGGAGACGGATAATCAGACACACTCGGAGCAGCCATGAGCATTCTGAATGGTGCAGCCGAATGGCCAAATTCTGCCCCGACCACATGTGTTGTTCCCTCATTCCACCCCTCGAGGCTGTTACAGAGATATCTTGCTGCCCCTATCCCACGTGTTGTTCTCTCAATCAACCCTTGAGGATGTTACAGGGATATACTGCTGTCCCTAACCCATGTGTCGTTCTTTTAATCCACCCTCGATGCTGTTCCAGGGTAGAGGACTATCCCATTCATCTGGACTGGATCGTTACAATGAGACGGGAGGAGAACATTCTACCCCTCAAATGAGTTACACAGAAACATAGAATGAAGTAATTCAGCTCATTGAGTACATTACACAGCCAAAGAGGAGGTCATTCAGCCTGCCTGAACAGCTGCACAGGAACAGGGATGCAGTCGCTAACAGGAAATAGACAGTAGGGATAAATTACTATTTTTACAAAAATGAAACTAGTTTTGCCTCAGAGATCACCGTGGGGTCAGAAATGATCAATAATCTATGTCAAATATCTGGATGAAGGAACTAAATTGATCAAAACTTAATTATCTAGTACACCAAGATGATCATTCAATATTTCTTCAAATGGAGGTAGTGAATCTGAATTGTGATCTAGACAGGGAAGGTTAGTGAGCAAACCTTCAGCAGAAATAATATAACGTGAATTGTATATTGTGGTAGGGAGGATAGAACAGCAGGAAACAACTTAAACGGAGAGAGATTGCAGAACTCTGTGATGCAGATGTTTTTGATATTCCTGGTACATGAATCATACGAAGTATGTCTGCAGATGTAGCAAGTGATTTGGGAGGTAAGTGGAATGATGCTGTTTGTGGCAACGGGTATTGGGTATAATCAGGAATAATTTACAGTATCTGTACAGACATTGCACAGACCACATCAGCTACACTGGGTGCAGTTTTGATCCTCTAAACTGAAAAAAAAACTGGATATAATTCCTTTCGAAGATATTCAAAGATGCTTCCTTTTACTCATTCCTGATATTCCTAACTTTTGTTATCGGAGTTATCTGTTTCGGTCTTAGATAAGAAATCTTAGGGGCGGCACGGTGGCACAGTGGTTAGCATTGCTGCTTCACAGCGCCAGGGACCTGGGTTCAATTCCCGACTCAGGCGTCTGACTGTGTGGAGTTTGCACGTTCTCCCCGTGTCTGCCTGGGTTTTCTCCGGGTGCTCCGGTTTCCTCCCACAGTCCAAAGATGTGCGGGTCAGGTGAATTGGCCATGCTAAATTGCCCGTAGTGTTAGGTAAGGGGTATGGGTGGGTTGCGCTTTGGCGGGTCAGTGTGGACTTGTTGGGCCGAAGGGCCTGTTTCCACACTGTAAGTAATCTAATCTTATTGAACCACGATTTTATACATATTTTATTTTGTTAAGGAGACTAAAGCTACAGATTAGTTTTTATGAATGAGATGTATTGATGTTAACACAAATATTATGAAGATATCAACCCATTAAAAAAAAATAATGCAGACACATATAAACATGTCATCAAAACGGGCATTTTTTGTTTTTGCTCATGAAAGGCACTGTGCACAACAACAGCAATGATGCACCTGCATATAGTTCATTATTATCGATTCCAGAGAATGGTCATGGCGATCGCACATGGTCCAGTTTGGTGTTCAGTTGACATTATTGTATTTTTCCACACAGAGCAGGAGAAAAATATTACTTGCCTCAGAAACAGCAGCCAATTGGTCTCTCTCTCTTACTTTGTTTCGCTTGACACAAGGTGTAACAGTAGAAAATCCCTGAGTCATTTTGACCACTCATGGGGGATTCCCGGAGAGGGGTCATTCGGCGCCGCCATTTTGGCGCGTGCGATTTGGCGTGGCCTAGTTGGTGCAGCCCATTTTGCTGCAGACCCATTCAGGTGCAGAACTATTTCGGCACAGCTCATATTTATTCCTTTTCAGGCTTAGTTAAAAACATTAATGAAAGCACTAAAAATAAAAATAATGTTTATTCTCTTCAATAAAAATGTTAAAAACAAAAAAAATAAACAAAATAAGTTCATTCCGAAAAATCTAAAATATGACATTTATTCAAAATTATGGGCAATCCCTCGTAAATACTCGACATCATTTCTCTCAGTAAATCTTCTTACGTGTGTTTGTATTCTCGCATCTGCTCTTTAATTACAGCGGAATATTATCGTTCCTTGCTATCAAATGCTCATAGTAAATGCCCCTTCCGCTCTGAACATTTCGTAAACTGTCAATAAATTTCCAAATAACTGGATGTTCCACTCCAAGTTCGCATTGTCATCTCCTGTGGGCACCTTCAGCATGATTGTTCTTTTTCTGTCCTCATTATTTAAAGTTCTTTCATATAAATTCCACTTTCCGACTGGAAAAAGCGGTGACACTGACCGTTTCCTCTATGTAATCTTCTACCTACATAAATATCCTCGAACCAGTCCAGCAGCGGACGCAGTTAATGTGGAAGCGCATCAGTCAAATGTTCAATCTCTTCATGAATGTTTTCAATGTGAATAAATGAAAGACCAATTATCATTTTAGCTCTGAAAGAAAACTCTGAATCAATGTTATACTTACTCGAATGTCTCTTTAACATTTTTACTAAAGTGAATAAATATTATTTTTTATTTTTATTGCTTTGATTAATGCTTTTATCTTTTATCTAAGCCTGAAAAGGATTAAATATGAGCTGCACCGAAATACTTCTGCGCCTAAATGTGTCAGCGGCAAAATGGGCTGCACCAAACAGGCCGCACCAAACAGAATGAAGTTTTCAGTAAATTGCACAGCACAGGAGGACGCAATATAACTATCCCAGGCTGTTATGCAGAAGCAGGGGCGCCCTGGGGAGCTGTCAGGAAATACAGAGTAGAGGTCATTATTCATTTTGTGTTTGGAAAGATGTAACAAGTGGAATTCTTCAGGGATATGTGTGAGCTCATCAACAAATTACAATCCACACCAATGAACCGGATGAAAGGGATGGAGCTCAGTTGCTCATGCACCAGGATAGTCATTCAATAAGATGTCAAATGGAGACAGAGCGTCTGCAATGCGATACAGACGGGGGGAGGGCAGAGCGTCTGCAATAGGAGACAGACAGGGTGAGGGAAGAGCGTCTGCAATGGGATGCAGATGGGGGAGGGCAGAGCATTTGCAATGGGATGCAGATGGGGGAGGGCAGAGGGTCTACAATGGGATACAGATGGGGGAGGACAGAGCGTCTGTAATAGGATACAGACGGGTTAGGGCAGAGCGTCTGCAATGGGATTCAGTCAGGGGGAGGGCAGAGCGTCTGCAATGGGATACAGATGGGGGAGGACAGAGCATCTGTAATGGGATACAGACGGGTTAGGGCAGAGCGTCTGCAATGGGATTCAGTCAGGGGGAGGGCAGAGCGTCTGCAATGGGATACAGACAGGGTGAGAGAAGAGCGTCTGCAATGGGATGCAGATGGGGGAGGGCAGAGCATTTGCAATGGGATGCAGATGGGGGAGGGCAGAGGGTCTACAATGGGATACAGATGGGGGAGGACAGAGCGTCTGTAATAGGATACAGACTGGTTAGGGCAGAGCGTCTGCAATGGGATACAGAAGGGGGAGGGCAGAGCATCTGCAATGGGATTCAGTCAAGGGAGGGCACAGCGTCAGCAATGGGATGCAGTCAGAGGAGGGCAGAGCATCTGTAATGGGATACAGACAGGGGAGGGCAGAGCGTCGGCAATGGGATACAGACAGGGGAGAGCAGAGCGTCGGCAATGGGATACAGATGGAGGGAGGGCAGAGAGTCTGCAATGGGATACAGACAGTGGGAGTGCAAAGTGTCTACAATGGAACACAGACTGGGGGAGGGAAGAGCGTCTGCAATGGGATGCGGATAGGGGAGGGCAGAGGGTCTACAATGGGATACAGATGGGGGAGGACAGAGCGTCTGTAATGGGATTCAGTCAGGGGGAGGGCAGAGCGTCTGCAATGGGATACAGACAGGGTGAGAGAAGAGCGTCTGCAATGGGATACAGACAGGGTGAGAGAAGAGCGTCTGCAATGAGATACAGATGGGGGAGGGCAGAGCGTCTGCAATGGGATACAGACAGGGGAGAGCAGAGCGTCGGCAATGGGATACAGACGGAGGGCGGGCAGAGAGTCTGCAATGGGATACAGACAGTGGGAGTGCAGAGTGTCTACAATGGGACACAGACTGGGGGAGGGAACAGCATCAAGCAATGGCAAACAGACAGAGGACGGCTGTGAGCAAAGCTTCAGCAGAAGCAAAACAGTACAATATATATGTGATGGAAATCTTCTGTTTTGGGGAAAAGACAAAACAGCAGAAATTTATTTAAATGCAAAGAGAATGCAGAACTCAGTGGTACAGAGGGATTTGTGTGTCTTCGTACATGAGTCACAAAAAAATTACCCTGAAGATGTTGCGAGTGATTTAGAAGGTAAATGTAATGATTCTGTTTCGTGCAAGGGGTGTTGATATGATCTTAGTGATGTTTTCTGTATCAGTACAGGGCATTGCTGAGCTTACATCTGTTGTATTATGTGTAGTTCCAACTGCCTAGACTGAAAAAAAACAACGTTGCTTTCAAGACTTTTCAAAAATGTTTCTCTTTACTCATTCTTGGGATGAAGGCACTACGTTATGAAGAACTAACAGTTCAGCCTGAGAATGAGGGATTTTCTTTGACCATATACGATCTTGAGAAGAGTGTAGTTGGTGAATACCGGATGGATATTTCTTCTTGTGTGGGAGAATAAAACTGGGGCAATACTTTCAGAATAAGTCAGGTTGAAAGGAAAGGTCATTAGACCGAAAACTTGAACTGTGAATTCTCTTCTTACATGCAGCCAGACAGGCTGAGTATTTTTCGGCAATTACCGTATGTGTTTAAGAAGATTCATTTTAGCTCAGATATTGTGAAGACATGAAAGGCTTATTTTTACATTATGCAAGAATATATTAACACACCTCCAACAAGTAGGACCACTTATTGTTAATTAATTGATTCTGTAATAATGCACTGACCTGGATTCGAGAATGTGATGGTTCGGACAACATTCAAGGAGAGCTCACATGGTCCAGTGGAACAGATAATGTAACTGATTTAACTTTCAAGTGGAAAATGTAGCTTATCTGTGGAGGAACAGTTCTTTCTGTTTCCCTGTCGCTCATCACAGCAATGTGCGGGATTGAAAAAAAAAGCCCAGTCGTCTTTCCCAGTAATGGAGGATTCCTGATGAGGATTCATTGGAATCTCCCCATTGCCAGAAGCAAAGCAATTCAGCCAAATCGACAGTTTTAGGAAGAAATCCCATTGTCAGAAGGTTGTGCAGGCAGAATAACTACAGAATTATTTATTCAGACTCAGAACAGGCAGGAGATTCTTTGGCCGCAAATGGGAATCCTGAATGGTGTATAGCCTCCCACAGGCCAGGATCCAGGATGTCTCAGAATGGCTGCAGAATGCTCTCACCGTGGGTTGGGTGGGTGGTGAAGCAGTCAGAGATCATTGTGCACATTGGTAAAAATTACACAGGTAGAAATAGTGATGACATCCTGCAGAGTGATTGTAGAGAGCTAGGGGAAAGGATAAAAGACAGGACCATGACAGTTGTAATATCCAGTTTACTTCCAGTGCTCCGTGCTCGTGAGGGTAAGAACAGGAGGATATGGCAGATGAAGGTGTGGCTGAAGAATTGGTCCGGGGGAAGAGATTTTTGGATCACTGAGATCTTTTGTGCGGCAGAGGTGACGCGTTCAGGAAGGACGGGTTGTACCTGAACTGCAAAGGGACCAATATCCTGGCAGGCAGGTTTGCAACTGCTGCAAGGGAGGGTTTCAACTGGATTGGCTGGAGTTGGGGAAGGGTGGGATCCTCAACACAGGGAGGCAAGTGTGAGGCTGGAAGGAGATACATAATCAGAAACAGTAAGGTGAAGAGACAGGTTAGGCTGGAACATGACAGGCCGCGAGGAATGCCTGTTGGATTAAATTGCAACTGTTTCAATGCAAGAAGGCTGACAGGTAAGGCCGATGAACCTGGGGCATGGATAGGTACGTGGGACTGCGATATTAGAGCCATTACATATACATGGCTAAGGGACGGACAGCACTGGCAGCTTAATGTACCAGAGTACATGAGCTTTATGCGAGACAGAGATGTTGGAAGGAGGGGACGGGGAGTTTCATTTTTGATTAAGGTGAGTATCACAGCAGTAACCAGAGATAAAATAACTGATGGATCATCCTGTGAGGATTTGTCTGGGGAGCTAAAAAATAAGAAGGGAATGGTGATAGTGTCTGGATTGTACTACAGGCCCCCAAATAATAAACAAGGAATTAGCGGAACAAAAATAGTAGACAGAATGGGGAGACTTGCAGGGCCATTAGGATTGCATTAGTAGGATATTTTAATTTTCCTGACATAGACTGGGAATGACATAGAATTAAGGACTGAGATGGGGGGTATCTATTAAGTGTGTTCAGAATAGTTTCCTCCAGCAGTATGTATCGGGTACAACCCGGAAAGGGACGAAATTTGACCTACTCTAAGATCTAGGGCAGGACAGGTGACTGAGGTGACAGTGGGGGAGCACTCTGGGACCAGTAACCACAGTTCTATTAAATTTTAAATAGTTATGAAGAAGGACAAAACTGCTCCACATGTTCAAATTCAAAATTGGGTAAGCCAGATTTTGATGGAATTAGACAGGAGCTTGTAGGGGTTAGTTGGAGGTGAAGGGACCTCCTGCAAGTGGGAGGCGTTTAAAAGTGAAATCTCTAGAGTTCATGGTCTTTATATTCCTGTGAAGGTAAATGGCAATGTTGATAGGAAGAGGGAACCTCGGATGTCTGGAGATATTGAGGCTTTGACCAGCAAAAGAGGAGGCATGGCTCAGGTCCATGTAACTGGGATCAAGGGAATCCCTGGCGGAGTACAGGGGATACAGGAGTTTACTGATGAAGGAAATCAGAAGAGTGGAAATGGGCACAAGAGAGCCTTGGCTGAGAAGATTAGGCTGAATCCGAAGAGGTTCTTTAAGTATATTAAAGTAAAAAGAATAACTAAATATGAAAATGACCCCTCAAGGTCCAAAGTGGACATGCATGTCTAGAACTGTAGGGGATTTGCGAAATGCTCAATGAATATTTCTCCTCTGTCGTTACCGTGGATAAATAGATGAAGACTTGGGAGCTTAACAAAGGTTGCAGTGTTATCTTGGAGTTAGTCAATATCACAGTAGAGGATGTGTTGGATGCATTAGAATGTATGAAGGTGGATAAACCTCCTGCTCCTAAACAGATGCATCCAAGAACACAGCAAGAGGCCACAGAAGAATCTATGGGGACCCTAGTTGATATTTTTGCATCATTGTTAGCCACAGGTTAGGTTCCAGAAGATTGGAAGGTAGCAAATGTTGTGCCATTGCTCACGAAGGAAAGCAAATAAAAATTTGGTATCGAAAGACCAGGAAGTCTAACATCTGTGGTAGGTAGGTTACTTGAGAAGAATCTGACGGATGAGATATACATGCATTTGGAAAGATAAGGTTTGTTTAGAAATAATCTTTTTGACAAATTCCATGGAAATAAGCCATTTGGTCCAACAAGACCACACCGACCCTGCAAACAGTAACCCAGCCAGTCCCATTCCACTATCCTATATCTACCCCTGATGAATGCACATAACACTATGGGTAATTTAGCATGGCCAATTCACCTGACCTATACATCTTTGGATTGTGAAAGGAAAATGGAGCACCCAGAGGAAACCCAAGCAAATAGAGTGAGAATGTGCAAACTCCACACAGAGAGTCACCCGAAGCTGGAACCAAACCCGGATCCATGGCACTACAAGGCAGCAGTACTAGACACTGAACCACCATGCCACCCTTGCTTTTTTCAACACAGTTCAATGACACAGGTACAAAATCTATTCTGCCCTTCACCCATGAGGTATGTTCCAAGATCACATACCATAGATAATTTATTCTCCGCTGAAAATATCATATTATTATTATTTATTAGTTTGTTATTATTAATTTTAATAATTCTTATTAAGAGTTGCTTTTAGACTGTAAAGATTGCATGGGTTTGTGAGTGGGAGATCATGCCTCTCAAATTTGTTTGAGTTCATTGATGAAGTGGTGAAAGTGAGGACTGCAGATGCTGGAGATCAGAGCTGAAAATGTGTTGCTGGAAAAGTGCAGCAGGTCAGGCAGCATCCAAAGAGCAGGAGAATTGACGTTAGGGCTCATGCCCGAAACGTCGATTCTCCTGCTCTTTGGATGCTGCCTCAACTGCTGCGCTTTTCCAGCAATACATTTTCAGCTTCATTGATGAAGTGACCAGGAATGTTGATGAGGGTAGGGCAGTAGACGTAGTCTGTATGGTTTTCTGTAAGGCATTTGACAAGGTTACCATTGATGGGCTGGTCTGGCAGGTTAGAATCGCATGGAATCCAGAGAGAGCTGGCAAATTAGACACACAATTGGCTTCATGGTAGTAAGCAAAGGGTAACAGTGGAAGGATGCTTTTGGACTGGAGGCCTGTGACACATGAAGTGCATCAGGGATTGCTGCTGGTCCCATTGTTGTTTGTTGTCTGTATCAATGATATACTTGCAAATGTACAAGGCATGATTAGGAAACTTGAAGATGACACTAAAATAGGTGGTATCGTGGACAGTGAGGAAGTATACCAGAAATTGCAGCAGGACTTTGATCAAACTGGAGAAGTGGGCCGAGGAATATTTTTGCAACATTAGATCAAGGTAGGAGTTTCCTGGTGATTGGTAGGACCTGGACGAGTGTAGTTGAGCAGAGGGACCATGGATTTTAGTTTCACCGTTCTCTAAAAGTAGGGTCATAATTAGACATATTAGTGAAGAACGCTTTTGCCACATTCGTACACATCGATCAGGACATGGAGGAGAGCAGTTGGGAAGTTATGTTGCAGTTATACAGGATGTTGGTGAGGCTGCACTTGTAGTGCTGTGTTCAGTTTTAGTCACATTGTGATCAGAAGGATGTTTTTAATTTGGAATGTGTGCAGACGGATATTACAAAAAATGTTGCCAGAACTCAACAGTATGAATTATAGGGAGAGATTGGACAAGTGAGGACTTTTTTCTTTAGAGAATAGGAGACTGAGAGGGATCTTATAGAAGTTTACATGGATAGGGTGAATGCACCCAGCCTTTTTTTTCCCTAGAGTTGGGGAATCGAGGAGGAGAGGGCATCAGTTTAAGGTGAGAGAGGAAAGAATAACAAGGAAATTGGAGGAAACTGTTTTACACAGAGAGTAGTACACAAAGGGAATGACCTGCCAACGGAAGTGGTTGAAGCATTGATATTAACGATATTTAACCTGCATTTGGGCAAGTACATGGACAGGAAAGGATGAAAATGCTATGGGCCAAGTGCTGGGAAATGAAGTTAGTATGGTTGGATATTTGGGTCAGCATGGACGGGTTTGTACCAAAGGGCCTTTCTGCCTCTCTCCATGCTATAGGACTTGATGATTCTACAAATAGAACAGCATTTGGGTCAAACTTTCATTTTTTCCTTTGGTCATGAGTTCGAATCACATTTGGACAATGTTCTTTCAAGTTAGCATTCCAGATATTTTGCTTCTCAATTTGTGATCGACAATACGTGTGTGTTTGTGCGTGCGCGTGTGTATCTGTTTGTGTGTGTGTGCGTGTGTGCGTGTGTGTGTGTGTCTATGTGTGTGTGTGCGCATGTGTGTGTTTCTCAGTATTTTTCAAAGGGAAATATCAATGTATATTTGCAATATCTTCTCATCATTCGTCTTTTCATCATACTTTGAGCAACTTTGTTTTGGTCATAGACGTGTTTTTTTTAAGCAGATTGAAGAAATCTGCTGACTTGTTCCGAACAGTGACCCTGACACACTCTGAGAACTATATCATTGACCGTATCACCAACATAGTTATACTTATTTTTTGCTGCCAGTGGAGGAGTGGGGCTAGAAAAGGGAGTAGTAAGCCAATACAAAACAGGGAATTATCGACTCACTCAGCCAATGTCAGTGTCGAGGATTTCGTTGGAGGGGATTATGAGGGATAGGATTTACATCTATTTAGAAAGACAACGACTGATTAGGGATTGTCAATATGGATTTGTGCAATCGAAATCATGTCTAATTAATGTGATTGAGTGTTATGAAGATGTGACAAAGAAGATTGAAGAAGACACTGTGGTGTACATTGTTTACACAGACGTCAGCAAGGCATATAATAAGGTTCCCCATCGTAGACAGATTACTAAAATTAGGTTATATGTAATCGAGGAAAAACTAGCCAATTAGATACAAAATTGGATTGAATGTAATGGATTATTTTCCAGACTGAAGACCTGTGGGCAGCGGTGTGCTGAAAGAATCAATGTTGAGCTCTTTGCTTTTCATCACGGATATAAACAGCTTTGATGTGATTATCGGAGGCATGGTTAATAAATTTACAGATAACATCACCAACGTGGTGCAGTGGACAGTGAAGAAGATTATCTCAGAATATAACGGGATCCTTGACCATCAGTGAGCCAAGGACTGGCAGATGGAGTTTAATTTAGATATTTGTGAGGTTTTGCATTTTGGTAAGTTAAAGCAGGGTAGTGCCCTGGGGAATGTTGCTTAACAAAGAGACCTACGGATGAAGATTCATAGTTACTTGAAAGTGGAATTTAGGTCGGTAGAGTGGTGAAGAATGTGGTTGGCATACTTGCATTAATCGGTCAGAACATTGAGAATAGGATTTTGGTAGCGTGTTGTGCTTGCACGGGACGTAGGTTAGGCGCTTTAAGAATACTGCGGACATGTCAGTTGACTCTGCTAAAGGATGGATGTTGTGAAGCTTGGATGGGTGCAGAAAAGATTTACAAGAATTTTCTGGAACCTGAGGGGTTGAGCAGCAGGGAGATGATGAACAGGTTGAGGATTTCCCCCCTGCACTGTTAGAGGCTGAATGGTGACATGACAGAGGGTTAAAAATGTCCTGAGGGGCATGGACAGTCTGAATGGGCAAGATATTTTTCCCAGAATAGGGGCATCCAGAACTCGACGGCATAGAGTGAAGGTGACAGGGCAAAGACTTAGAAGGGACCTGAGGGGAAACCTTTTCATACAGAGGCTGTTGGTGAACTCTCAGAGGAAGTGTTGAAAGTGGCTAAAATTACACATTTAAAATGTATCTGGATAGGTACATGAATAGGAATAGTTCAGATTGATGTGGGCCAAAAGCAGACAAATGGAATGAGATCTGATTAAGATGCCTGATTGGCGTGGAGAATTGGACAAAAGGATATGTTTCCACGCTGTATGACTCTCTTATTCTCACAGCGTGATGAGGAAAAATTCCAAAATGCCCATTCGAATGGAAATTATCTTCCCCAGAGGTTTGTGGTGCTTCTCTGATTACAACCATTCACAGTTGAGTTAAAGATTTGACAGAAAAGTGACTGATGGATAATAGAATACAGGCAGGAAAATGAGGCTGAGACCACAATTTCATCAGCCACAATCTTAATGCCTGTAGAGAAGGCTCAAGTTCTCCAATGACCTACTCCTGCTCCTCCGTCCCATGTTTCTGTGTTCCATTCAACCCCTCATACCTGCTAGACAGGAGCAGTTGGAGTCTTGTCCCTCACTACTGTCCCACACAGTTTGGGAGATTTGTAAAATGTATTTGGAAGAACCAGGCTAGATAAGAAAGTGGTCGCTCATCTCTCTTTACAGAGCTTCCCCTCTCTGTAACTTGTGCTTCGTTTGTTGGTGATGTTGTAGACCCAGATTCACTGTGAATACAGCTCCCAAATCCCACCCAGCGATGGCTCACAAAAATCCGCTGGTCTCCCTGATTGCAACACTCCATAAAAGACCTTCCAGGAAAATAACACCAACTAACTTTCCAATAACAGAATGGGAGAACATCAGACACAGGTGCAGGTCATTCACATCCCTAGCCTGCCTTGCCCTTCACTTAGACCAAGGCTGACCTGCTCTAAATCTCAAATCTTCCT
The DNA here is from genome assembly GCF_020745735.1 of Hemiscyllium ocellatum. Lineage (NCBI taxonomy): Eukaryota > Metazoa > Chordata > Chondrichthyes > Orectolobiformes > Hemiscylliidae > Hemiscyllium > Hemiscyllium ocellatum. The sequence continues at coordinate 5,669,115 of NC_083438.1, forward strand.
TAATGTCCAAGTCTTTTTGAGCACTTCCATAGAACACAGAACAAAGAACAGAACTGATTTGGAGATGCTGGTGTTGGACTGGGGTGTACAAAGTTAAAAATCACACAACATCAGGTTATAGTCCAGCAGCTTTAATTGGAAGCACAGTAGCTTTCAGAGTGTCGCTTCTTCATCAAGTGATAGTGGAGGGCTCAATCCTAACACAGAGTTTATAGAAGAAATTTACAGTGTGATGTAACTGAAATTATACATTGAAAAATTGATTGTTAAGCCTTTGATCTGTTAGAATACCATGATAGTTCCACTTCTTTCATCTGTAAATCACAAAACCTTTTTTTAAAAGTTGCATTCTTATGTTAGCTGTTAATAATGGTGATAGCTAGACAATATGTTGAAGGTATTAGCCCCCTGTGTTCTCTGTCTATGGCACGATGTTTAGTTTGATTCTAATCTAAAAAAAGTGAGATAACGGAGTTTTACATGAATTCATGCAGTTTTTGAGCTCAGAGTTCTACTTGAATGCATGCACTTAGGACCTTCAGCCCTCAACGTTGTGCCATTTATCCTACTCTAAGATCAGTCTAACCTTCATGCTTCCGTGCACTTTGTTCCATGTGCCTATCCAAGAGTGTCTTAAGTTTCCCTCATGCATTTGACTCCACCACCACCGCTGGCAGTGAATTCGACACACCTATCACTCTCTATGTAAAGAATTTACCTCTGAGATCTCCCCTAAACCTTCCTCCAATTTCCTCAAAATCATGCCACCTCGTGGTAGACATTTCTGGGAAAATGTTTCTGGCTATTCACTCTCTCTACACCTCTCATCATCTTGTACACCTCCAGTGAGAAAAGCCAAGACCTGCCCTCCAGTCCAGGCAGAATCCTGATAAATCTCCTCTTTACCGTCTCTAAAGCTTCCTAATCCTTCCTATAATGAGGAGACCAGAACTGAACACAATATTCCCTGTGCAGTCTGAGCGGGGCTCTATCGAGCTGCAGCATAACCTCGCGGCTCTTAAACTCAATCCCCCTGCAACTGATAGCCAACACACCGTACGCCTTCTTAACAAACTGATCAACTTGGGTAGCAACTTTGAAGGATCTGAGGACACCGACCCCAAGATCCCTCTGTTCCTCCACACTGCCAACAATCCTCCCTTTAATCATGTATTCAATATTCAAATTCGAGCTTGCATTTCAGTTTGAACTCCATCTGCAACTTCTCAGCCCAGCTCTGCATTCTGTAAAAGTCCCGTTGCAACCTACAATAGCCCTCCACATTTCGTACCCTTCAAACCACCTTTGTGTCATCGGCAGACTTACTAGCCCACTCTTCAACACCCATATCCAAGTCATCTCTAAAACTAACAAAGAGCAGAGGTCCGAGGACTGCTCCCTGCGGAACACCACTGGTCCCTCTCAGTGATCTAGCTCCTCTAACTCTGTGTAAGAGAATTTCTGACATTCACTACCCTCTGTTTGAACAAAACGTTCTCTGCTTCTACACCATGACCTATTGATATGAACAAAACAGGGAACACAGGGGCTCAGGTATGAGAAACTGGCGCTGAACTCAAGGCAGTATTTGACTGAGGATGACATCTAGGAGTCAGAACAAAATCACCCTTTATGAGAATTAATTGTGACCGCTGCAGAGTGTGGAGTTATTCACGGCACAAGGGAAGATGATTATCATTGGTGGGCATCGATTATCTCAGCCGTGGAACACATCTGCAGGAGATCGTCAGTGTAGCTTCCTCAGGCTAGGCATCTCCAGTTTGCCATCATAGGATCCCTACAGTGTGGAAGGAGGCCATTCAGCACATTTAGTCCAAACTGAGCAGATTAGATTCCCTACAGTGTTGAAACAGGCCCTTCAGCCCAACCAGCCCGCACCGACCTTCCGAAGAGTAACCCACCCAGACACATTTCTCTCTGACTAATGCACCGAACGCAATGGACACTTTAGCGTGACCAATTCACCTGACCTGCACATCATTCATGGCAACCATAAGCCATCAGGATTTATTTTCTTACTTTATTGATAACTTTTGGTAAAGAAACCTAACATTTTTGCCCTGTCTGAACTAAGTGTCACCCGATCCACAACAATGTGGTTGGTTCCATATGGCCTTGACAAATGGCCGAGTGGTCAAGGGCAGTCAGGATGGATGACAAATACTGTCCTTACCAGTGATGCTGGCATCCCATGAAGCAACAATATTAAAGGTGAAATAATGAAAAAGTGTGAATGCTGGTGATCTGAAATAAAATTCTCCACCGTCTGAAAGAATGTTAGAGAATCTCAGCAGGTGTGGCAGTCTATCAGAAGAAAGACAAATAACGTTTCGAGTTCAGTGAACCTATCAAAACTCAGGACACCTACCACCCCACCAACCTCCGCATACAACGTATCATCCACCGTCATTTCCGCCACCTCCAAACGGACCCCACCACCAAGGATATATTTCCCTCCCCTCCTATCAGCGTTCCGCAAGGACCACTCCCTTCGTGACTCCCTCGTCAGATTCACACCCCCCACCAACCCAACCTCCTCCCCCGGCACCTTCCCCTGCAACCGCAGGAAATGGAAAACTTGCGCCCACACCTCCACACTCACTTCCCTCCAAGGCCCCAAAGGATCCTTCCGTATCCGCCACACGTTCACCTGTACCTCCACACACATCATCTATTGCATCCGTTGCACCCGATGTGGCCTCCTCTATATTGGTGAGACAGGCCGCTTACTTGCGGAACGCTTCAGAGAACACCTCAGGGACGCCCGGACCAACCAACCCAACCACCCCGTGGCTCAACACTTTAACTCTCCCTCCCACTCCACCGAGGACATGCAGGTCCTTGGACTCCTCCACCGGCAGAACATAACAACACGACGGCTGGAGGAGGAGCGCCTCATCTTCCGCCTGGGAACCCTCCAACCACAAGGTATGAATTCAGATTTCTCCAGTTTCCTCATTTCCCCTCCCCCCACCTTGTCTCAGTCGGTTCCCTCAACTCAGCACCGCCCTCCTAAACTGCAATCTTCTCCCTGACCTCTCCGCCCCCACCCCACTCCGGCCTATCACCCTCACCTTGACCTCCTTCCACCTATCACACCTCCATCGCCCCTCCCCCAAGTCCCTCCTCCCTACCTTTTATCTTAGCCTGCTTGGCTACTCTCTCTCATTCCTGATGAAGGGCTTATGCTCGAAACGTCGAATTCTCTATTCCTGAGATGATGCCTGGCCTGCTGTGCTTTGACCAGCAACACATTTTCAGCTATCAAAATTGAATGCAACTGAGAACTAATATTATTATGTCAGGGATGGTTGGAAGGGTGTGCGGGAGGAAGCCAGAGCACCCGGAGAAAATTCCACGCAGACAGATGTCCATGACTGGGATCGAACCTGAAGACCCTGGTGCTGTGAGGCAGCAGTGTTAGCTACAGAGTCGCCGTGCCAGCAGAAGAGGTGGGTCGGGGTGTGGGGTGGGGGAACAATCACTGAAGTTTACAAAATTTTCAGAACAAGCTGTCCGTCTTCAGCTCTTGAAACAGTCTGTGGCCATCTGCAGCAAGACGTGGACAACATTCAAGATCGTGCTGTTAAAGTCTGGGTAACATTTATGTAACAGCACACTACATCTCCACAGAAAAAGGAGGAGTTCATTCAGCACCTCAACCTGGTGCTGAATGGCTTCCCCAACAAGAATGTGGGGAAGCCATTCATGCCATCAAACTACTGAGCAAGAAGAGGGATAGCCCATTCAGTCACTGCTGCCTGTAGCAAAGAAAAACAGGGAGTCTGCTCTCTCCCACATGTGATGTACATGGGATCAGAAAGAGCCATTTTACACCCGGAGTCAATTACAAAGGAACAGCAAGAGGTTATTCAGTTTGTCAAACCACTAACACAGGAACAGGAAGTTGTCAGAGATGCTCCAACATCACAAACAAATGGAGTAGGGGCTGCAAAGATATACTGCTCCAAACTGGTCCACATGGATTAATTACTATGGTTCATATGTGTTACTTTAACATGGTTTTCTGGTAGTCGGAATGAAGCCAATCTTTTTTTTAGCCATTCTCCAAGTTATCTTCCATCTCCAAGAAGGCAGACCCATCGTCTCTGTGGAGGTCAGAAGCCATTGGGGAATAACTAACTGTTTAAAAATGAAGGTATTTTGGCTGTTGACAGGATTGTGTACAAAGTGACATTCAATGCAGTGTCACACAGTAACTGTGCATTAAAGTGTTCAGAGTTCATTCAGAGTCTGTATTTCTCTGTCAATTGACATGGGGGCTCTGCAGATGTATGTAAACTGTCGTGAATCAAACATCCAATGAAATGTATGAATTTTTCACGCTATTCAGCTGTTTGGGATAATGAGTTTCTGTCCATACCCATCAAGCTTCAACTTCTTATTCTCTCACAGCGCTACAGATTAAACATAGTTCCTGCATTCTCTCCTCATGGTAACATCATGCCAGTGATTAGTCTGGTCAAACTGCGTTGAACTCACTCAGTGACAAAGGGATTATTGTTTATAAAGCAGACCAAACCTTTACACAAATACTCTCTCAACAAAACACGATCAGTGGGAAAGATATTCTAACTTTTGTACTTCAATAATTTTGCATGAAGAGCCACATATCGTTTACTTCCTGCCCCCATATAAATTCTGTCAGTGACTTATGACCAAGGACATGCAGGTCCTTTTCAACAAAAGCACTCGCCAACCTCCGTACCATTTAATAAATATAAATGTACATGATTGTTGATGAGGGTCGAGCTGTGGATGTGGTGTATATGGACTTCAGCAAGGCATTTGATAAGGTTCCCCATGGTAAGCTCATTCAGAAGGTCAGGAGGAATGGGATTCAGGGGAACATAGCTGTTTGGATACAGAATTGGCTAGCCAACAGAAGGCAGCGCGTGGTAGTAGAAGGAAAATATTCTGCTTGGAAGTCTATGGTGAGTGGTGTTCCACAGGGCTCTGTCCTTGGGCCTCAATTGTTTGTAATTTTCATTAATGACTTGGATGAGGAGATTGAAGGATAGGTCAGCAAGTTTGCAGATGACACGTAGGTTGGAGGTATCTTTGACAGTATAGAGGGCTGTTGTAGGCTGCAGCGGGACATTGACAGGACGCAGAGATGGGCTGAGAGGTGGCAGATGGAGTTCAACCTAGATAAATGCGAGGAGATGCATTTTGGAAGGTTGAATTTGAAAGCTGAGTAGAGGATTAAGGATAGGATTCTTGGCAGTACGGAGGAACAGAGGGATCTTGGGGTGCAGATACATAGATCCCTTAAAATGACCACGCAAGTGGACAGGGTTGTTAGGAAAGCATATGGTGTTTGGGCTTTCGTTAACAGGGGGATTGAGTTTAAGAGTCGTGAGATCTTGTTGCAGCTCTATAAAACTTTGGTTAGACCGCGCTTGGAATACTGCATCCAGTTCTGGTCGCCCAATTATAGGAAAGATGTGGATGCTTTGGAGAGGGTTCTGAGGAGGTTTACCAGGATGCTGCCTGGACTAGAGTGGTTATTTTATGAGGAGAGGTTGACTGAGCTAGGACTTTTTTCATTGGAGAAAAAGAGGAGATGAAGGGGCCTAATTGAGACATACAAGATAATGAGAGGCAAAGATAGAGTCAACAGCCAGAGACTGGTTCCCAGGGCAGAAATGACTAACACGAGGGGTCATAGTTTTAAGCTAGTTGGAGGAAAGTATAGAGGGGATGTCAGAGGCGGGTTCTTTACACAGAGAGTTGCGAGAGCATGGAATGCGTTGCCAGCAGCAGTTGTTGAGGCAGGGTCATTGGGGACATTTAAGAGACGCCTGGACATGCATATGGTCAGAGAAATTTGAGGGTGCATACATGAGGACCAGTGGTCGGCACAACATCGTGGGCTGAAGGGCCTCTTCTGTGCTGTACTGTTCTATGTTCTATGTTCTATGATGGTATTTGTTGTTCACATTGAATCATTTTTATTCCTTGTGAACAACTATTGCCCAAACACTGATCCTGCTGCCACCCATCAATCCTTCAGTACCCAGAAAAAAGGTATTCTTCTCGGATCTCCATTACCCAATTTTTAATCCATGTGGTATATATTCCACCCCTACCTACCCATGGACTCTAACGTTCCCCATTCATCTGTATTCAAACATTTCAAGTGTCTTCTAAAAGTACAAATACTCCACTACCATTGGTTCTCAACTGTCGATGTCACAATGGAGAATCTTCACAAACAGTTTTATCAAAGATCATTTCCCTTTCCTGAATCTAGGGCAACTCTACCAAATCATACCATTATTCTCCAAGTAACTAGTTGTCAGGTTCCTTCTAAAACGTTCCAATATTTCTTTCTCACAGTTGACATCAAGCTATTTAGTTTTCTGTGTTGCCTATCCATCCTGTTTTAAATATTTTGGTTTAAAACAGTTGTTTTCCACTCTGCAGCATCCTTTCCAGAATCTAACTAACTTTGAAGAATAATCAGTAATTCTTTCAGTAGCTTTGTTCTCATCTCAGTCACTCTGGGATGTAGCTCATCAGATGCAGCAATTTATGAAACTTCAATTCAATTAAATTTTCAATAACATACTCTTCATTAATTCTGATTTCCTGCAGTTTCCCATTTTTTTACCAATCACTCTGTTCCCTAATAATTCTGCAAGTTAGTTTCCGCACCTTCCCCTGTGGAGATGGAACCAATGCATTCCTCTCAGCAGGCTGGTAGTTTCTGATCCTTTGTGAATACATTGGAGGACTGCACTTCAGAGATGGTGGATATATTACCCACTGCTGCCTGCATACTTCCAGAAGCAATACAATTTAATTCATCGTGAGTGTCAGCACAATCCTGTTCCTGCTTATACTGAAGGAGGGCATACAGCTCAGTGACCACCTCAATTTTGAGACAAGCTGGTTTTATACTTTACACCTGAATTGGTGCAGCTTGGACAAATATTCCTGGAAATCCCAGAGAGTTTAGTACAGTGGCCTGCTCCTCCCAGTTTACACAGCTTCCCTTCTTTGTAGTCTCAGCTCCATTTGTTTATCATGGACCCAGACACACTGTAAATGCAGTATTCAGAGTGGGGTCCCCAGATCATTGGGGTTCCCTGAATGAACCCAGTAGCTGACATCACAATCCTGAGTACACCATCCACAGAGCCTTCACTGACTTTCTAGATGACAGCAGCAAGTCAATTGCCCACACACATAGTGCATCCATTCAGTGTTGAAAATGCCTCGGTCTCCTCAGTTTCTCTTCCTGGCTGAGAACGCTCTTACATCTCCACACAGTCGCACAGTAACAGTTCCTCTCTCCAAAGAAGCAGTTGACAATGGAACATTACGTTTCTCTATATCTCAGCGACTATAAGTATTGCTGATGGAGTTGATCACCACACTCAGAGATAAGAGATAGAGGGAAAATAACTCACGGTAAGCAGGGGCATCCCGTAATAAATATGATATTCAGGAATATGTGAAAAGGGGGAATGTTAGTAGAACTTCCCATTCTATTTTCCTTTCAGTCCAACATCAGCAATACTTTTGCGTGCTTATCCTCTCTCTCTCTCTCTCTCTCTTGCTGGATATCATCCACTGAACACAAACCTCCTGCTCACCCTTCCAATCATCCCTGATATAATAATATTATTTCTCCGGTGCATTCAGTCTTGATAGGTTCACTGAAATCGAAACGTTATTTGTGTTTCTTCTGAGATTCTCCAACATTCTTTCAGAAGGTGCAGAATTTTATTTCAGATCGCCAGCTTCCACAGTTCCTTGGTTATTTCACCTTGAATATTGTTGTTTCCGGGGATGCCAGCATCACTGGTAAGGGCAGCATTTGTTGTCCATCCTAACTGCCCTTGACCACGGGGCCATTTGTCAAGGCAATATGGAGCCAACCACATTGTTGTGGATCTGAGGTGACACTTAGTTCAGACAGGGCAAAAATATTGGGTTTCTTTACCAAAAGTTATCAATAAAATAAGAAAAGAAATTCTAATGGTTTATGGTTGTCATGAAATTAGGTTTCATTCCAATTTTTGTCATTGGAATTTAAATTTAGTCATCGACTGTGGTCGGATTTCAGACAATCCTTTTAGAGTCATAGCCTGTGCCTCTGAATTACACAGTTAGTGACATTATTACCCTGTTTAAGAGTCCCAGTTGTGAAGTAACTGTAGATCCAAGAACAAGTTTGTGGTCAAATTATTTGTAACTGGAAGAGAGGTCGGAAGAGAACTGACAGCATAACATCTGTCGTTAACGAAGGGGTAGATGATGCTGAAATCACCAACAGAACTCAGGCAGAGCTGGAGATTGGGGGTATTATGAAGGTGGGTGCCAGCAGGTTTGATCACAGAGAGAATATGGAGACATAAAACAGTTGACGGTGAATAGGAGACTCAAGGTTCTGAACAGTCTTATTCCTTCTCAGATGTTTATGAGTTAGTAGTTTGGAAATGCATGAGAAGGAAGTGGTGTTTTTGACTGTATGTTTATGTATGTGTTAAATGTAATCAACCAGAATAGCAATAACATTCAGCAGCATTTATGGAATCGACAGAGGTAGACTTACCAGGAACACCAATAATAGCGAGGATGTAATAGCACCCAGCTTGACTAATCATCAATACGGCTTCTATCCGCGAATCTAACCATGGTCAATCCTGAGAAAGCAAGTAAAGACCCGCGGATAAACTCTTATTCATTGTTGAAGATTCTAGTCTAATGTTCTCAGATTCTGATTTCTCTCTCTTTCTCTGTAGCTGCTGATCCCAATCTTGTTGAAGTTGACTCTGCTCCGAATACTATGGCATAACAAATTGAAAGAAGTCCTTAATTATGGAAGCCAGAAGTCCTCCAGTGACCCAGTTGGGTCTGGAAAGACTGATATTAATCACAGGTACTGAACAAACAGCTCCAGTTAACTCTGATATATCACAATAATACTTGGTGTGGGTGGGATTTTGATATCACTGATTATTGGGCTCATGGCACATCTCCAATTGTAAACGTAGAGCTGAGGGACAGAGATAATGTTTTCTCTTCTTAAGCTCGAGGGATCTGGATTAGTGGTGCTGGAAGAGCAGAGCAGTTCAGGCAGCATCAGAGGAGCAGTAAAATCGATGTTTCTGGCATAGGACATTTGCCCGAAACGTCGATTTTACTGCTCCTCTGATGCTGCCTGAACTGCTCTGCTCTTCCAGCACCACTAATCCAGAATCTGATTTCCAGCATCTGCAGTCATTGTTTTTACCTAGCTCAATATATCTGCTGTGTTGTGGCAGTGTAGGAACTGCTGGATTCCCGAGGCCGTCTGTGTCTGTTCACCAAGCCTGCTGCATCTTCTTGTTGTATATATTTAGGTTTAACTTTGACATTTATCTGTCCAGCATTGAACGGCTTAGGTGGGTTTAGGCATTTTTGGAGACACCTACAGAGCCATAGACAGTGTAGATACAGTCCATTCCTTGTGTTCTTGCAGCCACAGCCTGGTCCTGTGAAGTGATGGTCAAACTCTCACAGAACCAGGAGTCTTAGTTATATCTTTCACCAGTTATTGCTGGTATCTCAGCAGGTTTGGAATGCAGTAAATCTCTCCCGGGTGCTACACAGTCTCTCTGAGATATCTCTCAGAACTGTCTTTTGATTTTCTTTCCTCCTGGATTGGAGAACTGCATGTGAGACTATCTGTTTCCTGCATTTGATTAAATTCCACCTGAAAAACAGCAGCTCACGTTTACTAGCGGAATGGGCCGAGCTGGAGGAGTGATAATCATGTCAGGAATTATATCGGAAACTCAATCCACCTCACAGATCCAGCCCGGACACGTCTAAGCCCAGATGAGAAACCTGCTTAGCGTGAAGCACTGAGTAGACGAGGCTAGTGTACTGCTCAGCAAGCCATCCAGAATTGAACACTGTTTAGAGCTCAACAGTTCACTACTTATCTGTCCAACAGTGCACTGATCTATAAACTTAGGCTAGATAATCTGTTCAGCACCGGGTGCTGTCCAGAACACACAAAGGCATTGTTCCATACACGCGGACTGCATATCTGTGCAGCATGGGAGCTTTACAGTGAATAGCAATGAATGTATCTATTAATTTCGAGCAGTAACCTTCCCAGCATACTCAGCTGTGTACACCAATCACTGCATTGCTGAGTAACACTTTGTTAGATCATTGCCCTACGTGGGGAAACTTGCAGCCCTTGCTCGAAATGACAGGGTGTACAGCTCCCCTCCATTTACAGCTCCATATCTCCATTGTGGTATAAAACAGGGGTGTGGGTATGAAACGCACTGCAGACAGAGATGTCAGGGAAATCAGTTTAAATACCAACAAATGGGTGGGGCTTTGTTAAATGGGAGGGGGAGATTGAGAGAGAATTTCAGAGAAGAATCTGATGGTATGTTTAAAAATTGTAAAATGAAAAAATTTCGATAGCATCTTGGAATATAGGCCACTGTTTCCAGGAATGATGGGTGAGCAGGATATTGGTGTAAGTTAAGATGATGGAGTGTTTTGGATAAGCATTTGTCCTGCAGCTTTGTAACTGGGAGTAGAGTTAGAAGAGTCTTCGACTCATTGGGCTTAATCTGACAAAAACTTGTCTCATGCCATTTTCATTGAGTGTGACAGAAGGATTTTCTGCACCAGTCAGAGCTAGTTTTCTGGTGTTATCTTATCGAACTCAATTCATTAACTATCTACCCCACCCCATGGTGTCCTTCTCATTCAATGCCAGCCCGATTCTCCCACCCATCACGGCTGGTTGTACTCGCCATCGTCCAGTTATCCCTGAATATTCTGTGACCACTGGCACTGGTGCCATCTTTAAAAGGCCAATGGGCCCACGGTTGAACTTTCTCAGATTGGAGTTGCCCTGCATAGTTTACCCGAGCATGGCAGATAAGGGGAAATTACACCACAGCTTGTCGAGAGGGGCACGGAGGTCCTGGTGAATGGTCGAGTACAGATGGAGGCCACTCTCTTCCCAGAGGGAGCCGCACCAGCAGACCCACCGAGCATGGTCTGAGCTCACCACCACCCCAAGCTCAGTGCAGTATCTGCAGTCTGAAGAAATGTCCAGCAATACTGGAAAATCACCAATAACCTTCCCCGCTCTGTCAGGATAAGGATCACCGTTTTTGATTACTTACAGAGTGGAAACAGGCCCTTCGGCCCCACAAGTCGACACCAACCCTCTAAAGATCAAACCATCCAGAACCATTTCCGTACACCTAACACTACGGACAATTTAGCATGACCAATTCACCTGACCCGCACATTTTTGGTCTGTGAGAGGATATTGGAGCACCCAGAGAAACCCGCACTGACACGGGGAGAATGTGCAAACTTCTCACAGTCAGTCGCCTGAGTCGGGAAATGAACCCGAATCCCTAGGACTGTGAGGCATCAGTGCTAACCACTGTGCTACCGTGCCGCCCACTACACTCTCTGCTCTCTCACACTCACTGTATGGCGCCTTCCCGAGAATAAGGCTCCATCACTCTCACCATTGCAATGCAGCACCTTCTCTCTCTCTCTCTCTCTCTCTCATCTACGCAATATCCCCACATGGTTATAAAATGTTCTTATGAATGCTGTTTCTAGAATTCTCTGGATGATGCCGTTTGTACAATGTTCCAGATAATTTTCAAAGTATTACAACTTTTGCAAAATGTTCATTCCCCCAGTATGTAACGCATCAGAGGAAGGAGCAGAGTTTTATTTGTTTATAAATCACTCAGGCTGAAAGTGCATCATGAGGCCATTAAGTCTCTCAAATACGCTCCACTGTTCAGACAAAGGGAGAACCTAAACACTTGAAGATTCACTCTCTTCTTGAAGCCAGGTGCCACATTGAAGTTTCGCTAGTTTCACTGGGACACTCCTGTAATCCCAGAGGTATGTAATATTTCACATAGTGCTACCAGTCACTCTGTAATCACTTCGATTGAAACTAGGTAATAATTGCTGATGAGCTGTTTACCATTATTCTTTTCTGTTTGAGAAAAGTCCTGTTCGTTTTGTCACAGACAGTGCAAAACTTTCATCTGACGACAATTTTGTTTATATTATTGAAACTCTTTGTGCCTTCCCCTATGAGGAACAATGTAAAATACTGTTTTAAAAATCTGCCTGTTCCCTGAAACCAAATCTCCAAGTGTCCCAAATATACTTTCCTAACTTTCTTCCAAGGGTCACACACACATCATGAACATTTTTTATTCGATATGGGATAAGTCTTGCGGTTAGTTTTTTTTTCATATTTCTTGCCAGTTTGGGAACATTTTTCTTTGTATTTTGTTTGAGACAATTTGCTTCTCGTTCCAAAAGTAAACTTCCCAAATGTAGCCGACGCTAGTGCTCGCCAATCTGAATTCTTTAGTTTGTGATTGATTAGTATCCTTCACAGCCTTTCTACATCATGGGGGGGTGGGGGGGTTCATCTTCACATCATCTTTGTTTTTTACCAGAGTCAATCATTGTTGAGCATTACTAAGCAGTACCTGCTTAATTATCTGCCTGACCTTCACCTATGTCTATGTTCACACTCCGTATTTGACCAGATATATGACATAAATCTGCATTTGAAATGCCTGTCTCTTTTCAGTCATTCAGGGGGAACCTACGTTTGTGGCTGAAAGCATGATCAACTGAGAGTGACTCCACTGTCCAAGTTTCCCTGGCTCTGTGATTTCTGTTCGATGATGTCACATTCCAGGAGGAAGTTTCCTACATGTCAAACGAGAAACCCCCTCACTCTAATGAGTCTTCAGCTGTGATTGTCCCGTCTCCCTCACTTCTGCCCTCAATCCGTCCCCTTCTTCCCAGAATAATGATAGAACTCCCCTGGGCCTCACTTCCTACTGGACTAGAATCTGCATTCTCAGAATCATCCTCTGCCATTTCCACCACGTCCAGCAGGACAGCACTATCAAACACATCTTCCCCTCCCGCCCACTGTCAGAAATTCACAGGGACAATCCCCTCTGTGACCCCCTCCACAAACCGAACACTTTCCCACCACCCCCCACCCCATGGCACCTTTCCATGTAAATGCAGAAGCTGCAACATTTGCCCATTCACCTTCTCCCTCCTCACTGTCCAAGGTCCTTAACACACCTTCCAGGTGAAGCAGCATTTCACGTGTACTCTTTCAATCCAGTCTCCTGTCATCGCTGCTCACAATGCAGTCTCCTTTACATTTGTGAGCCAAATAGAAACTGCTTTGAGGAACATCTCCACTCTGTTTGTAGAAATGACACTGGCCTTCTTATTGCTCCCGATTTCAATAACCTACATTGTTCTCAAGATAATGAGAATTCTTTGAGGAGGTAATGACGGGTTGGGTCAGAGAGAGTTACCTAGATGAACTTTCAGAAGGCCTCTGATACGGTACAACACAGGAGGCTGCAGAGTAAGATCAGGATCCATGGTGTCAGAGGCCAGTTTCTAGCTTGGATAAAAGGTTGGCTCTCTTTAGGATGCAGAGTGAGGATAAAACTGTCCCTCTCAGGAAGGCAGCCGGTGACTAGCAGTGTTCCACAAGAGTCAGTGTTGGGACCACAACATTTCACTTTATCGGTTCATGATCTGAGTGGCGGTACAGAAGGAATTCTGGCTCCGTTTGCAGATGATGCAAATATAGGTGGAGGAGCACATAGTATTGAGGAGGCAGGGAGCTTGCAGAAACATTTCGACAGGTTAGGAGATTCTGAAAAGAAGTAGCAGATGGAATACAATGTGGCAGAGTGTGAGGTCATGCACTTTGATATGAAGAATACATGGACTATTTATTAAATGGGAATACAATAAGAAATCTGAGTAACAAAGGGACTTGGGATTCCAAGCCCAGGATTCATGAAGATACACTTGTAGGTTGAGTCGGTAGTTAAGAAGGCAGATACAATGTTGTCACTCATCTCGAGAGGAGTAGGATATAATGATGGGGATTCGGAGGCTGTCTAAGGCTCTGGTCAGACCACATTTCCAGTATTTTTGCCTCATACGCCATGAAGGATGTACTGGCCTTAGCGCGTATCGAGAGAAGGTTCACCAGAAATGAAAAGCTTAACACATGAGGAACGTTTGGGACTCTGGGTTTATAGTCGATGGGGATTAGAAGGATGGGGGGCATCCAATTGAAACTTATAGAACACTGAATGGCCTGGATACACACAACATTGGGAGGACGTTGGCACTGACAGGAAAACACAGGCGTAGAGAAAAAGGAAAACCCATTAGAACGGAGATAAGATGAAATGTCTTTAGCCGGAGTGGTGAAATTGTGGAATTCCTTACCACAGAAGACTGTGGAAATCAGACCATTTGGCACTAACAATATAGGGAAAGGGACTGAGGACCTGAAAAGTGACTCCAGAGAGTTAGTTTGGAAGCTGAAGAACAGGACGAGTAGAGTAGTGATCTCAGGTGTGCTGCCAGTGCCACGAGATAGTGAGATGAGGAACAGTCAGTGAATGCAGCTTTACACGTGGCTGCGAGGGTGGAGCAGGAGGGAGGGCTTCAGATACCTAGACCATCGGGATACCTTCTGGGGAAGGTGGGACCTGTACATGAAGAACTGGTTGCACCTGAACTGGAGGGGGAACTAGGGTTCCCCTGGGTTGGAGGTTTGCTCGGGCGGGTTTAAACTAGTTTGCCAGGGGAGTAGGAATCAGACCATATGTCTGAGAGGGGGTTAGTTGTAGATGGGATAGTGACAGAATATATTGAATCTATCAGGATGGTTTCTCATGCGTTGAAACAAAGGGATCGGTTAAAGTGTGTCTGCTTTAATGCAAGGAATGTCCGAAATAAGAGTGACGAACTTAGAGCATGGATCAGTACTTGGGGATACGATGTTATGGCCATAACGGAGACGTAGATTTCACAGGGGCAAGGATGGTTGCTTGATGTTCCAGGGTTTAGAATGTTTAAAAACGGTTAAAAGCGTTTCACGGCAGCACGAGAGCATAGTCGCTAGCACTGCTGCCTCACAGTGCCAGAGATACGTGTTTAATTCCCGCCTCAGGGAACTGTCTGTGTGGAGTTTGTAAATTCTCCCCGTGTCTGCATGGGTTTCCTCCCATAATCCAAAAATGTGCAGATTAAGTGAATTAGCCATGCTAAATTGCCCATAGTGTTAAATGAAGGGGTAAATGTAGGGGATTGGCTCTGTGTGGATTGCTCTTTGGAGGGTTGATATGGACTTATTGGACTGAAGGGCCTGTTTCCACACTGTAAATAATATAAAAAAACAGGGTGGGTGGGAAATGAGGAGGGGCTGTAGCATTACTAATCAGAGAGTGCGTCCCAGCTACAGAAACGAAGGTTGTTGAGAAACGTTTGCCTACTCAGTCAGTATGGGTGGAAGTTAGGAACAGCAAGGAAATAGTCACAGCATTTGGAGGTTTTCTACAGACCACCTAATAGCAGGAGAGAGATTGAAGATCTCATAGGCGAGCAGATTCTGGAAAAAATACAAATGTGGCAGGGTTATTGTTGTGGGTGATTTCAACTTTTCTAATATCGAATGTTCTCCTAAGTGCAGATGGTGTGGATGAATCCGTTTTTGTCAGGTGTGTTCAAGAGGGTTTCCTTGCTCAGTATATGGACAGACCGACGAGGGGAGAGGCCATATTAGATTTGGTGCTCGGCAACGAGACAGGACAGGTGTCAGAATTCATGGTGGGAGAGCACTTTGATGAAAATGTTCGCAACTGCCTCACATGTAGCATAATCTGGGAGAGTGAAAGGAGCAGTTTCCAAGGGAAGATATTAATTGGGGAAAAGGAAATTGTGACGCTATCAGACAGGAGTTGAGAAGTATAGCCTGGGAGCAATTTATCCACAGAAAGGGCACAGCAGACATATGGAGATTATTTGAGGAGTAGTTGTTGCGAGTGATACACAAATTTGTTCCTCTGAGACAGGTAAAAAGGGGTAACATTATGGAACCTTGGATGACGGGAACAGAGGAATTTCTTGTCTGAAGGAAACAGGCAGCTTACATAAGATGGAGGAAGCAAGGATCTAGCACAGCTTTAGTGCATTACAGTGCTTGCTAGAACGGAGCTCAGAAATGGACTGTGGAGAGCCATGATGGGGCACGAAAAAGACTTGGCAGGAAAGATTAGGGAGAAACCAAAGGCATTTTTCTCATACGTGAGGAATAAGAGAATAACCAGGGAGAAGGTAGAGCCGATCAGGAACAGCATAGAGAACTTATCCATGGAGTCTGAGCAGATCGGGGAAGCCCTAAATGAGACATTTGCTTCGATTTTCACCAAGGAAAGGGAACTTGTTGTAAATGAAAACTTAGAGTTGCTTGGCCATTTCAGTCTGGACCAGATCAATATTGATGAAGTTGATGTGCTCCAAAATTTGGAAAACATTAAGATGGATAAGTCCCCAGGGCCAGACCAGATTTATCCTATCCGGGAAGTGAGAAAGGAGGTTGTTAAGACGCGGGGAGGATATTTGCCTCCTCACTCTCCTCAGGAATCGTACTGCAGGATTGGAAGGAGGTGAATGTCGTTCCTTATTTCAAGAAGAGTAATAGGGAAATCCCTGGCAATTAGAGACCAGTCAGTCTTACGTTTGAGATCGGCAAAGTTTGGAAAAAGTTCTGATGGATAGGATTTGAGAATATTTGGCAAAACATAGTGTGATTAAAGGCAGTCAGCATGGCTTTGTGAGGGGCAGGTCATGCCTCACAATCTTATTGAGTTCTTTGAGGAGGTGTTAAGACACGTCGATAACGGTCGAGCATTGGATATGTTGCATGTGGACTTCAGCAAGGCATTTGATATGGTTACCCATGGAAGGCTCATTCATAAAGTCAGGAAGTATGGGATATAGGGAGATTTGGCTGTCTGGATTCAGACTTGGCAGGTTGGCAGAATGCAGACAGTGGTTGTAGATGAAAAATATTCTGCTTGGAGGACAGTTTTGAGTGGGATCCCACTGGGCTGTGTTCTTTGGCCTCCCCTCTTTGTAGTATTTATAAATGACTTGGATGAGGAGTTCCTGGGTTGGATTAGTAAATTTGCTGATGACACAAAGGTTGGAGGTGTCGTCAATAGTATAGAGGGCTACTGTAGGCTGCAGCGCGACATAGTCAGGATGCAGAGCTGGGTGGAGAAATGGCAGATTGAGTTCCACCTGGATAAATACAAAGTGATGCATTTTGGAAGGTCAAATTCGAATCCTGAATATAGCATTAAGGAGATGATTCTTGGCAGTGTGGAGGAACAGATGGGTCTGGGTGCACAAGTGCATACATCCCTCAAAGTGGCCACCCAAGTGGATAGGTTGTCAAGAAAGCATATGGTGTTTTGTCTTTCATTAACAGGGAATCAAGTTTAAGAGCCGCGAAGTTTTGCTGCAGCTCTACAAGTCCCAGGTGTGACCACACTTGGAATATTGTGTCCAGTTGTGGTCGCCCTACTGTGGGAAAGATACAGAGGCTTAGTAGAGGAGAGAAAGAAGGTTTACCAGTTTGCTGGACTGGAGGGCTTGCTCTATGAAGAAAGGTTGAACAAGCTCGGACCTTTCTCTCTGGAGACAAGTAGGAGAGAGGAGAGCTGATCGAGGTGTACAAAATAATGAGAGGAATTGATAGAGTCAATACCCAGAGACTTTTCCCCAGGGCAGGATTGACTGGTACGAGAAGTCATAGTTTGAAGGAATTAGGAGGAACGTATAAGGGAGACGTCAGAGGTAGGTTCTTTATGCAGAGAGTTGTGAATGCATGGAATGTGTTGCCAACTCTGGTGGTCGAAGCAGAGTCATTGGGGACATTTAAGCGACTGTTGGACATGCATATGGATAGCAGTGAGTTGAGGGGTGCATACGTTAAGTTACTTTATTTTACATTAGGATTAAATCTCGGGACAACATCTTGGGCCAAAGGGCCTGTTCTGTGCTGTACATTTCTATGTTCTATGTTCTATTTAGTATATTTAAAGCAGAAACAGGTTAGTTCTTGATTGACAACGGGATCAAAGGTTACTGAGAGGAAGCAGGGAATTGGGGTTGAAAATCTTATCAGTCATGATCGAACGGCAGAGCAGACTTGATGGTCCGAATGGCTTCATTTCTGCTCGTATAGAGTTGTGGTCAGTCCCGGATGGCATGGTGTCTTAGTGGTTTGCACTGCTGCCTCACAGCATCAGGGAACTGGGTTCGATTTTCTCTGAGTGTTTCAGTTTCCTGCCGCAGTTCAAAGTTGTGCAGGTTAGGTGAACTGTCTATGCTGAATTGTCGACTGTGTTCAGGGACGTTGAGGTGAGGTGCAATAGTAAAGTGTCTATGTATAGTATTATCAGAATGGGATTGGTCCACATACTCTTTGGAGGGTCAGTATAGACCTGTTGGCCTGAAGGGCCTGTTTCCACACTGTAAGGATTCTAAGAAAATGCAGGCTGCTGCAGTGTTCAAATGAAGCATAACCCAAGCTCAATTAACACCTCACTTTACACTTCGGTACGTTACAGTCTGTAGGAGTTGATATTCAATTCCATAAATTCACAGCCTGAACCCATTATGCCTGTTCTCCATTTTCCGTGCACTCTAACTCCTGGGCTCCCTAAGATCGTGTCTTGTTTATGTTGCATTCAACAGAGACAATCAATTTCTAATATTTACACATTAATTTACACCCATTATATATCTGTGTCTCTTTCACCACAATATAAAGCCCATTTATCTTTCATGCTGTGTCTCCAAGCATTCTTTCCCACCTCTGCCAAAATACTAAAACGCTCACTTTCCAATCCTTTACACGTCTGAAGAAGATTTACACTGGACTTGAAACATTGACATTGTTTCTCTGTCTCTGCAGATGTTGACAGACTCACTGAGTTTCTTCAAAAATAAAAAGTTACAGTACTCATTTTCAATAGAGCAAAGATCATTGCATACAGGAAATCTGAAACAAAAAACAAAACTTGTTTGACTTACTGGATGCTTTGAGGAACAGTCACAGAACCTGAAAGATTTACTCTGCTTTTACTCCACAGGTGCTGTCAGACTTGTCAGTGTCTTCAGCAATTTCTGTTTTTGAACAAGTTTCAAACATGTGTGTCAAAGCTGCTCACACGCCCCTGTCCAACAGGGAGCACTATACACCGGGAATGGAATGATAACGCAAGGTATATAAATTCATTTGTTCTGAAACTACATAAGGCTGTCATCACCGACAATACAGAGTCTTAATCATGGTCATGGAGAGAAACACATTCGCTTTAAACAGAAGATGGCATTACTGGAGGGGAAGAGATTCAGGTGAAAACGTTAAATGCTTTTGAAGAATGTGACAAATTGGAGGCATGGCATCATGGAGATACTCTAACAGCATGAGAATTTTTAAAAAAGGAAGCATTTCTACATCAGAAACCAGGATAGGGTACTGTGTACAGGGCAGAAGGGTGATCGGGTCCCCATGAGAATTGAGGACAGGCAGCAGAATTGTATTGCAGATATTGCAGCTCAAACTGGGCATTCATGTGATGCTGCAAATCATAGCAGCTGTAACAGCAGCAGCAGCAGTAGAATTATATTCAACCACAATGTAATCTCTCAGTCTACCATTACCAGGAAGCCGATCTCCGGTTCAGTGATGAGTGGGGGTGAACATGCCACAGTCAGAACTATGTGCACCTAAACCTGATGACAACCCAATGAATCTACCGCACTTACATTAACAAACAGTGGAACTAACATCTGATAGAGAGGGCGCAATGACCCCAAGACTGTTTCCACTTCCTTTGAGACCAGCTGTGAATTGCTGCTGACCTGTCTAGTACAAAGTGAGGTCTGCAGATGCTGGAGATCATCATGATTCCTGATGAAGGGCTCTGGCCCGAAACGTCGAATTTCCTGTTCCTTGGATGCTGCCTAACCTGCTGTGCTTTAACCAGCACACATTTTCGGTGCTGACCTGTCTACTCTTATTCTTATCTTTTAGAAAAATCCTTGTTTCTTTTGTTCGAGACGGTTCAAGAACTTCCCTCCTATTACAATTTTGTTTACATCATTGGAATACTTACTGTGCCTTCCCCTGTGAGGAAAGATGTAAAACATGGGCGTAAATTACCTGTCTGCTCCCTGTAGCCAATTCTTCAGTCACACCTTGCAATTATCCTCAATATGCTTTCCTGACTTATTTTCTACCTAAGGTCACACACTCATCTTGAATTTTTTTATATGCTTGGAAAAGCTCGTGCTGCTTGTTTTTGTATTTCTTGCTAATTTACTAAACCATGTCTTTTCTCCCCTTGTCTTCACTTTCTAGATTCATGCAGTCATATAGCACACAAACGGACCCTTTGGTCCAACTTGTCCATGCTGACTAAACTAGTCACATCTGATTGCATTTGGTCCATATGCCTCTAAACTTTTCCTATTAATATGTTTGTCCTGATGAGTTTTAAATGTTGTAGCTGTACTTGCATCTCCCACTCTTCCTCTAACAGCTCATTCCATATACGCACATCACCCTCTGTATGAAAATGTTGACCCTTCGTCCATTTAAAATCTTCCCTCTTTCACCTTAAACCGATACCTTTGATGTTTGAACTTCCATCCCTTGGAAAAGACCTTGGCTGGTCACTCTCTTCATACCTCTCATGATTTTATAAACCTCTACAATGTCATCCCTCAACCTCCTACACGCTATCTGACACTAACTTTACGAAAAAGCATTTAAGGATAAGCACTGCAAATGTGAAACAGTATTCAAATGACAGGAAAATAAGACTCAGCCCAAGCTTCCTACTGTGATTTGTTTTTCTCCATGTTACAATACTAAGGCAGCAGGAAACTCTCACGAGTACCAATAAGAGGTCACATACCTGAATTGCTTTGTCCAAATGGGATAATTGTCTCTAAAGTGAAAGCGCATCTCTGGCCTGAACCATATAAGAAGGGGAATTCTTGTACCACACAGTCAGCATCTACCTTTAGCAGAGTGAGATGAAGGCTGAGTGTACATTTTGAAATTTGGATCACAGTGTGAATTCAGTGCAATGGGGGAGAGGTGTTTTCAATAAGGTTGACTCCAAGAAGGAAACTTTCTGGATTGAGATTAGAGTGGATGGTGTAAAACAGCATGAATGGAGAGGCTGAGTCACACTGAGACCAGAGGCAAAGTGGCAGCACAAAACACAGCTTGATGCTACAGCAGAGTAGGTAGACTTGATCAAAAAGTTTCAGGTGAAGTGGGTAGGGACCATAATGTGAGAGAATGTACTCTGTAATTGGAGAGGGAGAACCTGGAATCAGGAAGGGAGGACGAGCAGGGAAGAGGATGGAGCAGCAATGGCAGTGTTTTCTGGGGAATAAATCAGGAAGCACAGCTGAAATTCATGGTCCCTGAAATAAACATTATAAATCTAGCCGTCCACTAAATCTCATCAATAATTTCCTTGAGAGCTTTTGTCAATCATGGGTGGTTCACCTTCTTATCAAGTTCTTCTTTTTCAACAGAAACAATAATTATTGAGAGGTTTGGGATATCTCCTTGAATGCCTGCTCATGTATACTTACTGACCTTCCTCTGGGTCTACTTTCACATTCCGCTTCAGACCGGATGTGAGGCAGAAAACCCGTGAACCTCCCGTACTTTCCTGGTCTGGCCTAAATGTGACTCCAGACACACAGGCATGTGATCATCTCTTCATTGGTCTCGGAAACGGCCAAGCAAGACAGTCTATTGTATCAAACTGTTCTGGGGGTAATAAAGGATAAAGCCATACAGATCACCCGGCACCAGTCTCAGCATTGGAACGGGAAATACTTCCGTGTTGACTCTGCAGAGATCTCTTTCCTAACATCTGACAGCAGGTGGCAGGATTTACAGAGCTTTCCCACAGACTGCACAGAAACATCGGGAAAGGAGTAGGTCATTCAACACACTGAACATCCTCCATTCTAGTTCATGGTGAAAATCTGCTCAATTCAGTTTTCCCCACACAGTGTTCATATCCTTTAGTATGTTTAAACATCAGAACGTATAAAATGGTAATTACTGTATTCGCTTTGGTCCATCAACTTTACTCCTCCATTCAAACTACAGGCAGTTATCCAATCAAGGTGCGTTTATTTAATGCAATTTTGCTGCAACATAATTAGTGAATTGTGCCCCTTTCTTTATCAAGTGAGCTCCCGTTCACTGTTATGGGAGACGGTCTCTGGTACCAGCTGAACAGTAAATCCCAGCCTCAGGATCCCTCTGTCTGCCTAATGCAACCTCAGTATGTTCAGATAAAGCAGGAATGTAATCCGTTCTGCAAGCCTTGAAATGGAGCCTGATTGTGGGATTTTTAGGCTACATTTAGAAGGAAATTAATTTCAAACCGGGAGGGAAATATCTTGGAGAGAACGGGAATTCCGCATCGGCATCACGTGGTCAGTCAGCTCGCGCGCTTTCTGGTGAAGATCTTGGTGAAAGGTACGGTGCTGCAGTCAGTGACTGTAGTGGTAAAGTGTGACATTTGCTGTGCTAATTCATTACAATATATGGTTTAAAGATTTATGTAGCCTATGCTATTGTGTGTAGGCACAGGGAGAATGTGCAAACTCCACACAAACAGTGAAATTGAACCCAGATCTCTGGTGCTGGGAGGTAGCAGTGCTAACCATTGAGCTACCCACTCTGGGCAACGCAACGTGCCTGCACAATTCAACACTCGAAATGTGGCTAAACAGCAGGGAGATTCCATAAATCCCCAAACTTGTCATTGAGCCAAAGAAGGAAGACATTGAGATTTTGAGTGGCATAGTCAGGAGCAGGCGCAGGACATGCAAGCCATCAAAACTATAGTGTAGGAACATCAGGAGGACATTCAGCCCATCGTCTGTGCAAAGCATGAACAGAATGAGTCCAATCAGCCGCCCATGCCTCTTACACAGCAATTGGAGTCGATCTTTTACTGCCTCGTGCCTATTTCACAGGAATTGAAACAGACTGTCGAGGTTATGGAAAGGGAGGAACTTAGAATAACCAACTTCACTCGGAAATGGAAAGGTATGAGCAAACGATTGGGACGGAAGACAAATTGTTCGAATCTGTTCTTAAGGAATTAACAACAGGAGACTTTGAAAGTCAAACCACAATCCATCAACGTCGACATGATTTTATTAAGGATAAATCATGGTTGAATGATTTTCCTATTTTTTTTTAAAACGTGTGACAAACAAGTTGAATAACGGGGATCTGAAAGATGTATTATATCTGGACTTCAAGAAGGCTATGCATAACATGCTTGACAAAAGATTAAAATGCAAGACAAGGGCACATGGGGTTGGGACAATTTATTTGCTTGGAGAGAAAATTGACTAACCAATAAAACCATGATATGGAGGTGCTCGCTTTGGACTGGGTTGAATAAGGTTAATAATCACATGGCACCAGGTTATAGTCTGACGGGTTTATTTGAAAACACAAGCTCTCATTGTCCTGCTCCTTCGTCAGGTGTTAGAGAGAGAAGACCTTCGGCACAAAATTTATAAGGAAAAGATGAAAGGCTTGTACGACACATGCACATGAATTGATCACATCTAAAATGGTGCTAAATCTTAAATCGGTGAGAATGGAGATGCAGGTTTTTGATTGATGAATATGCAAATACAAGAGTTCCTTTCAAGTCCTGCCTGGAGATACCTTCAGGTATTATCGATGTAAAGGAGGTGACCCTCCCAGTCAGACAACGTATTTTTGGCATGCAATCTTGTTTGGAGTCTGCATGTGTCTTCACCTGGAATCAGTTTGGGTTTATTTCCAAAGTAGGAGTTCATAAAATATCGCATTGAATGACTGTCTACAAATTGTATATTTTTTTGAGAAGATATAATTCATCTGGAAATACAAATCAGCAAATGAAAATTCATCTTACAGATTAGATGTGCGTGTGTGTCTGTGTGTTTGCACGCACGTGCGTGTGTGTGTTTGAAAACCAGGTGGAGTGTCTCTGGGAGGGAGATCAAGAGTGTGTGTGTTTGTGAGAGTGTGAGGGGAAGTATGCATGTCATTTGGGAGGGAGAGAGAGTGTGTGCGTGCATGTGAGAGGGGAGAGTATGTATGTGTGCATGCGAGAGAGGGAGAGTGTGTTTGTGTGCGGGGAGGTGAGGGTGAATTCGCATGGGTGTATTTAAAGTGGAGAAGGAAAGGATGCATGTCTCCTCGTTAAAACACAGGCAAATTTGGCAGATCCCTTTCCCTTCACACACTCTGTGGTTTAAGAGCTTCCTCTCTCTGCAGCCTCTACTCCATTTGTTGTTCATGTTACAGACCCCGATGCTGTAACTACAGTCCCCATGCTCCATCCAGAGTTGTGTCGCCAAATCCTCAGGTCTCCCTGAATATCTGAGGCAGCTCACAGCACAACCTTCAGCAAACCATCCTCATCACCTCCACTAACCTTTCAATAACAGGAGTCAGTCAAAAGCCGCTCAGCTCCGAGTTAGAGACCTGTTCCTTGGCAATAATCCTCGAGGGGTTTCCTCATGTTATGGACCGCACAATCATCGGAGTGGGACAAATACAGGCTTTCAGTGGTCATGCACAGACCAAGTTTCAAAGACGTGTCTCAAAGCTGCTGGGACCCCTTTTCCAATTTGGAGCAACAGCCCACCACATACCATTTCATTTTTTCTGAGCTTCACAATGTCAGCCCTCGATACCCTCGTGATCCAAAAAACAACGCCAGGGAAAAATACAGGAAACGAACAATGAATTAACTGATAACATGTTGTGAAAATATGGATAAGGAGACAGGGGAGTGGGAGTAACTGGAGAAGTGAGACAATGGTGCATCCAATCACAAGAATGAGAGCATTCAATAAAATTACAGCCAGATCATTTGAAATGGTTAGTTACATCAAATTGTGAATCTGACTCACAGAATCAACCCAGACACCATAAACTGGGACATGGGACCAGCCAGAACGGAGAGCTATGCACACCATGATAGTGGGCTACTCTATAAACTCGGTTACCTGCCCAGCATGGGGACCATTGCAAACCTTTGCAAGTATATTGCTACTATACTTGCACTATCGGAATGTCTAGCACGGGAGATTTGTAACCCATGTAGTGAGTGACAGTAAATGGGCTCCCACAACTGTATGGCTCTATATCTCCACTGTCGAAATTTAAGGTAAAAGATTGTGTGTGTGTGTGTTTGTGTGTGCTGGTGGCAATAGATATGAAAATCATTATTGAGAGAGAATAGACATAGAAAAAATCAGTTTCATGTGAACAACTGACAGGGCTTTGTGTCATTAACAGAGGGAGACTGAGGACCGTGTCACAGACAGAGATGACGATGTGCTTGTGAATATTAAAGTAAAGGCGTTGCCAGACCCAGCAACAATATAAAGCAATCCATACAGGAATGATGGGATTTTGTTCTGCCTTTAGATACAAGCCATGGAATACCGACTCAGATTTGGTTAAGCAGCAGCAGATTATTAGCTTTATTAAGACTGTGTTTCGTAGCTGAAGGTTCAAACTGCAGATTGGATGAACCCGTGAAGTATGTTCTGCAGTTGCCAATGGTTAAAATTAGGAATGGCCAGGATATGGTGTCAGTAATCAGCTTGTGGCCAACGGGATCACCGTAGTTGTGACTCGTCTGTTTCAGCCTCAGTTATTGGCCAGGGATGAGATGGAGTCAGAGGAAGGAAATGGAGTTTGCATCCAGAACAGACGACAGTGACCTTCAAGTGTTCAATATTTAAATAGCAATGGCAGTGATGCAATGAATCCTTGGTCATACCTGAAAGTGAGTAGGTCAACCAACATGCACAGTGCCAGAACTAAAGAAGGAGAGAAAGGATGAACTTATTCACTGTTGTTCGTTGTGGTTTGGAGCGTGAATACCTACAGAGTAGATTAAATGAAAAGAACAGTAATGCAGTCACTCATGGTTAATGCAAGTAATAAATTGACACTGAAACTTACCAGGGGCACCAACAATAGCCAGGATAGGATAGTAAAGGCATTGAATCATGTAAAGTACACATCTGATCAGCGATGATAACGGCCACCAATAATAAGTAGTAAAAAGCAAAATATTTTCGTATAAACCCCTGTCCATTGTTGGAATTTTCCAGTCTATTGTTCTCATCCACTATTGGAACTGTCCAGTCGAATGTTCTCAGATCCTGATCCATTGTCGGAACATTCCAGTATAACATTCTCAGATTCTGATCCATTGTTGGAACATTCCAGTCTAATGTTCTCAGATTCTGATCCACTGCTGGAACTTCCCAGTCTAATGTTCTCAGTTTCTGATCTCTCCCTCTCTCTAGAGCAGCCGATCCATGTTACTGCTATCGGTGATCCTCCCGCCCATACCATGGGCTAACACATTGAATGCAGCCCTTTTATCATTAAAAGATGGAAACCCTCCAGTGGGATAATTAGAATCCATGGAGACTGACATTGTAATTACCCCCTTGGTTTCAAAATGATTCCTAATTTTTCCTGGTTATTCTGTTCAGCTTGATGTTTTTGTCGAATATCTTGGGTTCTCCCTCACTTTGCCTGCTCCACTTCTCCATGCCCCTGTATTAGTCAGTATGCTGTGGGTGAAGTTTCCCTGAAATCACCTCTCATTCTTTGAAACAGTACAGAACACAAATATACTCTCATCCGCACTCCATGCAATCTGTGCAGAACGCCTTTACTTCGATATTCCAATTTCCGTTAACTGAAAACCAACTTCACTTTTAACTGTCCATTTCCAAAAGTCGCCCCTGATCCACGTTGGTTCAATTTTATTTACTATTCACTTTCTGAACTCTTTAACATCCACCAGAATATCTAACTATATCACATCCAATAGTTCTCCATTGTGTCCCCCTACAGGAAACATCTTCAAACCATTTCAAAACAAGTTTGTTAACAGTGATTATTCGGGTGAGATCCAACATGGCGGCTATCCAGTAGGTCTGCCTCGTTGAGCTCTGCACCAGAACCCAGATAAAATGATACATCCACCCTCTCTTTCTTCCTTATTGTGGTAAAATCGGTCGTTTTTGATCCCCAGTATTGCTCTATTCCATTTGAAGTGAGTAAGGAAAATGACTAAGGGAAAATGACCAAGAGGATCATAACCAGCAGTGCACTGCAGCAATGGATACGCCGGCGGCTGTGATGTTGGCCTCCGCGAGCACTCCAGGGAACTTATTTGTGGGGCAGAGCCTGGTCTCGGAGTGCAGGAGCCTGCGAAAGAAGATTGATTCAGCAACGGAGGAGACCTGGACCATGCTGGAACTGATCTCAGCCATGCTGCAGAAGCATGACCAGAAAATCCAGCATCTCAGGCCACATGTCGTGGAGGTGGAAGAGCGGACCCCGGCTTCGGAAACCATGGCAGAATCCTCAGCGGGTCGGATCCAAGCCCGGGAATGTTAGGTACAGGCCTTAGTAGAGCAGATCGCGGACCTCGAAAATCGGAGCCGTCAGAAGAACATCAGCTTGGTCAGGCTGCCGGAACGGGAACAAGAAAGCCAGCTCGTCAGCTTCTTGGAGCAATGGCTCGTACAATTTTTGAAGCTGGAAGTCAGGGCAGACTGGGTGCGGGCCGAGCGGGCCCACCGGGTCACAGTGTGCACACCCGGATCGGACCAGCGCTCCTGCCTGGTCCTTGTGCAACTCCAGCCCGATGGAGAAAAACAGGTGCTCGAAACTTCTCGAGCTCTCCGGAAGGATCCATAGGTTCTGATCTAAAAAGGATTACGAATTATGTTTTTTCCAAGACCTTTCTACGGCTGTGATCTACAAGAGGCAAACCTCTCATAAGGCAAAAAGGAAGCTGAGGGACATGAACATTCTGTACGTGGTAAGATATCCAGCCATGGAGGGTCTGTGTTTAATTTTGACTCACTAGAAAACGCAAAGAACTTCCTGTACACATTAAAATAGACTGGCTGGTTCAAATAATATGGACAAATGTGTTCCCTTTGTTTTTTCTGGGGTTTGCCTGGTTTACCTCGTTTTGTTTTTTTTAGTATGTGGAAGTCTCATTTTTCCTTTTTCTCTCTCCTCCTTTCTTCCTCCCCTCCCATTATCGTTTGTTATTTCTATGATTTGCTTTTCGTTTCTCTCTCTTAGTACAGAATAGGAAAGGGGGTTGGGGGACGTGGAGTGGTTACATTTTGTTTCACCAGGACTGCCTCGGGTCAAAGTATGGATGGGACAGGTTGAATGCCACTTTTAATTTTCTTGTTGTGAGACCCATGTAACGTTTTTTAACTTTGTTTTGTCCGGGTTGGGAGCAGTTTCAGCTAGGAGCAGCTATGGGGGATTAGTAGGTAGTATGAGCGTCCCCTGTGGGCAAGGGGGAAGGTCTCTGCTTATTTGTGTTCTGTGTTGGTTCATGGTAGAAATAGTTGTTAAAAGTTTTGATTTGATTGTTTTTGTAGTTATATTTTCAAGTCTATACAAACTGTTTACAGCTTTCACTCGGCGCGCTATAAGTAGGGTTCTTCTCCCAGTGGGTCATGGGCTGCTTCGGATGGTTATGGATAAACGCTGGTTTAAGTGGTGCACCTGGAATGTTAAGAGGAACGATTCACCGATTAAGAGAAAAATAAATAGAAAAAAAAGGAAATGGTTGATGTAACCTTGCTGCAAGAAACACATCCGATAAGGACCATTTAAGTTGCATCAGGGAAGGTTCAGCCTGCTGTCTTTTCATCCTTTAATTCAATAAGTAGAGGAGTAGCTTTACTCATTCGTAAGAGTTGTACTCATTCACTTCAGTTGTTTGACCAAATTAAGAATGAATGTGGGTGGTCTCTGATCCTTAAAGCTTTAATACATGGAGAGGAATAATACATGGATCTTGAGTAATATTGCCACCAGTACACACCCTCAAATTTCAAAGAGATGGGCTCTCCAGGTTGATGATCCTTGGGATACGTCGTACAATTAAGGGGAGACTTTAACTGACGTATGGACCCCGAGGTGGATAGGATGTCGAAGGGTCTCGCAGGTATTTCCGCGCCACCCAGGCAGCTGGTGGACCTGAACAGGTAGCTGGGTTGGTGGATGTGTGAGATGTCTTCACCCTGAAGATCGGAACTTCACCTTTTTTTCTAACCCACATAAATTCTATACTAGGATTGACACGTTGTTTGCCCCATTGGTCTTTTTAAATTAGGTGCTATCCTATAGAATTGAGAACATAGCCATTTCTGATCTTGTGGCAGTGTACATGGAGGTCAAGGATGGTAGCGATGGGACAGGCTCGTGGCAATTATTCGTACAGTCAGGACTGCCTCCCATCCTCTCTGAAAGAAGGAAATATTTATCTTATTCTCAAGAGCGGGAAAGTTTCAAAGGATTGCATGTTGTATATGCCTATATCATTATTAAACATGGACTTTAAAATTTTGTCGAAAATGCTGGCTTTGAAGGCCCATTGTGAAAGAGGATCATTTTTATTAGGGGCCGTAGGTCCTCTGATAATATTAGAAGAATGCTAAATATGGTTCCAGTGTGCCAACAAGCTTCGATTCCAGGCTCGGTAGTCTTCCTGGATGCAGATGAAGCATTTAATCGAATGGAGTAGATGTGCATCTTTTATGTCCTTGAATGGTTTGGTCTTAGAGGGGTCTTTGCCAGGTGGGTAGCAGTGTTATATAGTGACCCGAAAGCAGCGGATTTCACTAATGGTATATGGGGTGACAATTTTAGTATTGACAGCGGCAGCCAACAAAGTTGCTCCCTTTCACTGTTACCATTTGCATTAATGATTGAGCCGTTGGGAGAAGCCATCCGAGGGGACGCCAATATCACTGCCATGTCTGTAGGGTCAGGAAGGCATTAGTTCACCCTTTAAGCAGATGGCGTTCCTCTGTTTCTATGTAACCCAATGATGTTAGTTTGTTACTTTCAGCTTCAGGACTATATACAGAAAAATACTATATTGATGGTTCATCTCTGTAATTCAGAATGGAGACGAGAGTGCTTCAGAGTACGGGCACTTTCTTGTTCAGTGCCTTCTGGCATTTATTAAGAGGTAGTGTCTCGAAGGACATGGACCCTGTTACACCAGAACATGAAGAGTCTATTATGTCCCTGGAGCCTGATATATGGTTACGGGAGGAGGCCAGTCAGCTCCTCGAGTCGATAACACTGGGACCAGAGCAGGCCACGCAGCACCAGTACCCTGTTATGTAGCAATAGGATCAGTCTATTCAGCCTCCTCAAGTCTGTAACATAGGAACTGGAAGAGGTCACACAGGTTCTGGAGATTGGTGCACTGGGATACCAGGAGGACGTTCAATCCCATCGAGCCTGTAGCACGGGAATTGGAGAAGAATGCAAACCATCAGATTTCTTATGGGAAAGGAAAAAGTTTACCTCACGTGTCTCGTATATGGGAACTGAAGAAGGCCAATGATTCCCTCAGTCCTACATCAGGGATGCAGGAAAGACCGTTCAGTATCTACAGCGTGTGTTGGAGGAATATGAAAGGTTTTTTCAGCCCTCAAACTGTTACACAGCAACAGAAAGATTGCATAAGCCCTCACGACTCATAAACATCAACAGTAGGAGGACAGACAGGCCATCGAGATGGTGATGTGGAACACCAGAAAGATATCAGCCCATTGATTTTGTGCACAAGGAAGAGAATGAGTCCATTCAGTGACTCAAACCTCTTACAGAGCAATCATAGCAGGTCATTTCACGCCATGTGCCAATTATATAGGATTGGAGTGAACAAGGATTTTATAGAGAGGTAATAATTTAGAATTATCACCTTCGCGATGGATTATATATAATAGTGAGAAAACTGTTGAAAGTTAGGAAATATTGTAAAAGTCGATTATTCAGGAATTAATGACAAGAAATTTGAAAAGTCAAACCACAATCCATCAGAGTCAACATAATTCTACAAAGATGAATTGGACTTCCAGAAGGCATTGAATAGCTGTGCACAAATGATAAATCTGCAGAATAAGATCGCTTATGAATAAAAGTAAATTTTCAGCTTGGATACAAGCTTGATGAAGCAACAAAATGCAGTGAAATGGAAAAAATGGGTCATTTTCTGTTTGGCAAAATTCAACTTTTCGGAAACCATAAGTCTTGGTCCCCGGTCCCCAACTATTTACAATCTATCGTCTTACATAGTTGAGAGGATAGAACATGTTATAACCAAATTAACAAATGGCATTAACTCAACTGAGAAATTGCAATGAAGATGCAAGTAATTAGAAAATGTATATGGATAGGTTGGGGCAACATTTGACAGAAGAAACTGAACAACGAAATGTATGAGTGTTTCATTTTGGATCAGTGTTACAGAAAGGCAAATTATTATCCAAATGGAGAGAGACTTCAGAATGATTAGGTGCAGAGGGATCTGGCTGCCCGCATTCATACTACAGAATACTCAGATGTAGGTGCAGCAGATAGTGAGAAAGGCAAGTGCAACTTCGGCATTTATTTCTAAAACACTGGATAATAAAGAGAGGGAGATGTGAGATCGCAACTGTGTACTATGTGCAGTCTTTGTGTCCTGACTGCAGGAGGGATGTATTTTCCATGGAGGCAGTTCAAAAGTGGTTTATTAGATTGACTCCAGAGATGAGGAGTTTTTCCTTTGAAGAGAGATTGAGCAGTTCAGGCCAACACTGCATGTAGTATAGAAAAATGAGAGGAGGTGTCAGAGGTCTGGACAATGTTAAAGTGATTGACAATGTACACGTGAAGTTGGTATTTCCTCGTGTGGGACCATCTCGAATGATACTAAACCATTTAAGGTTTTAGGATGTGGTGGGGGAGAATTAAAATAGGAGTGAGAAGAATATACTTCTGTTACAGGTTTGGGATTCTGTGTAATTCACTGCCCCAGAATGCAGTAGGTGCTGGGATATTGAGTAAATGAAGGAATATGGAGAGTGGACAGTAACGTGGAACTGAGGCCACAATGACATCAGCTATGATTGTTTTTAATGGCGGAACAGGCCTGAGGGGCTGGATTGCCGACTGATACTCCTCGTTCTTATTCAGCCCTTCAAATGTGTTACATGTAAAGGGGGAGGATGGGTAATCGGACAGGAAGCAGGCATTCCGGATAAATCAGTCTTAATCAGTTTGACAGAATGTCACCAGTGGAGTCACACAGTGACCAGTGCAGGGTCCACAGCTCTTTACAATCTGTATCAATGATCAGGAGGAGTGGAACAAATGTACTGTAACTAAGTTTGCTGATTAAACTAAGATAAACAGGAAACTAAATTATCGAGGGAAGGTGGAGAGTCTGTAATTTGATATGGGCAAGTAAAGTCAATGGATAAAAGTTTAGCAAATGGGATCTAAGCTAATATATAATCTGTCATTTTTTTACGAAGAATGATAGGCAGTATGTTACTGACAGGGAGAAAGTCTACAGGACTTAGTGATGCAGTGTGTACTGGAGTGTTCATTCTGACCCTATCAGATACGGGAAGTGTTGCTCCATCTCCCTGATGTTCCCAGGGACCCCATTGCTCTCAATCACCATATATATCCTCCGACTCCAAATGGTGACATTGACTGAATGAAACAGTGACCCTTACAGCCATTGGCAGCGCCGTCCTCCCCCTGGTGTGAAGCTGTAGGTCATGTTGAAGGAAGTGACACCGCTCTGTGACCAGGTCCTATTTCAATCAGGGTCCCCTCACACTCTGCTCCTGAGTTAAATGTAACTTGGGAAGCTGTTCCTGGAAAACAAGGTGTGGATACAGCAGATCCCTTTCCCAACACACACTCACTCTGTGATTTCAGATCTTCCTTTCTGTGCAGCCTCTGCTCCATTTGTTGTTCATGTCACTGACACAGATGTTGTAACTACAGTCCCCATGCTCCATCCAGAGTTAGGTCAACAAATCCTCAGGTCTCCCTGAATGTCTGCGGCAGCTCACAGCACATTCTCCAGCAGACCATCCCCAGCCCCTTCACTAACTTCAATAACAGGAGTCAGTCAGAAGCCACTCAGCTACAAGTTAGATGCATGGTCCTTTACAATTATACTCCAGGATTTTCCACGTGTTATTGACCACACAATCACCTGAGAGGGACAGGCACAGGTGTTCAGTGGACACGCACAGACCAAGTTTTATAGACGTGTCTAAAGCTGCTGGAACCCCTGCCCAATATGAAGCACCACATGGGACACACCAGGAATTGAACAATAGCCCAGCACACACACACCCCTGTCCATGCAGTAACACATGGGACACACTAGGAAGTGAACAAAAGCGCAGAACACACACACCCCTGTCAATGCAGTAACACATGGGACATACCAGGAAGTGAACAAGAGCCCTGCACGCACACACCACTGCCCATAGAGCACCACATGGGACACACTGGGAAGTGAACAACAGTCAAACACATACACCCCTGTCCATGGAGCATCACATGGGACACACCAGGAAGTGAACAACAGTCAAAAACACGCACCCGTGTCCGTGGAGCACCACATGGGGCACACCGGGAAGTGAGCAACAGCCCAGCACACACACACTCCTGTCCATGGAACACCAGATGGGGCACATGGGGAAGAGAACAACAGCCCAGCACATACATCCCTGTCCATGGTGCCCCACATGGGACACACCGGGAAATGAACAGCCTGACAAATTCCACTTCATTGTTTCTGAGCTGCACAATGGCAGCTTTCCTGACACTAGGGAGCCAAATGGGACCCACAGCTGGGATGTACAGGACAGCACGAGCCATACATTTTGCACATTGCTTTGAGCTTCATAATGATTTCCCCCAGGATTCCAACGATATGAGCACCAACGGCCAGGTTAAGATGCAGAAGGACGGATATTCATGTTATAATCGGATGATTAATTGATCGACAAGTTCAGTAAACGTGGCTTTTCTCACACAAATTGGAGTAATTGGATGAGTAGTACTTTTGAAGGTCCAATAAAAAAATAAGAATATAAAGTAAATGTGCTGACAAATCAGCTGAATTCCACGTCACAGAATCAGACACCATAATACAGATGGTATACCTGTGCAGCATGTAGCAGTGTTCATACTAGGCTGGTGTACTGCTCAGTACAACCCAGCAATCTGTGCAGACCACACCAGTCCATGAATTACCCCTCCAGGATTGGGACCTATGCAGTGGACAGCAGCGATTTGCTGTGAAAACCAGGAGAAGTTACCTTCCCTGCCTGTAGAGCTCTGTACACCACCCCACTGCATTGATCTTTAAACCTGGAGCAGTTACGCTTCCAGCATGTAGAGCTGTGTACATCACCCCAGTGCATTTATCCGTAACCAGGAACATTTACCCTCCCAGCATGGAGAGCAGTGTACACCAACCAGGGCATTGATCTGTAAACTGGGAGTAGTTACACTCCCAGCATGTAGAGCTTTGTACACTGCCCCAGTGCATTGATCAGTAAACCAGGAGCAGTTACCCTCCCAGTATAAAGCTGTGCACACTGCCCCAGTGCATTGTTCTGTAACATTGTGTTAGATCACTGCCCAGCATGGGCAAACTTGCAGCCCATGCTGGAAGTGACAGGATGTGTACCTCCCATCCATTTACAGCTCCATATCTACATTGTATCAATGGATGTAGAATATCTCAACACAAAGGAGGAAGATGACTTAAGGTTAAGTAGACAAGAATCAGACAGGGCTCTAGAGGGTTACAAGTTAGTCAGGAAGGAAGGGAAGAAATACCTCCCGAGAGTGAGAAGCGGACATGAAAAAGACTTGGTGAGTAGGATTAAGGTAAATTTTAAATGTTCTACACTTATTTGAGGAACAAGATGATGGCCTGAGTGAGTGTAGGGTTCTTCAGGATAGTGGAGGGAACTTGTACCAGGAGTCGGAGGGGGTAGGGGAGGTTCTTAATGAATGCCTTGCTTCAGTATTCAGTACTGAGAGGGACCTTCATATTTTTGGATACAGCGTGAAACAGGCTGATATGCTAGAACAGGAGGATGTGCTGACAATTATGAGAAACACAAAGATAGATAAATCTTCTTGGCCAGATGGGAAGCGACAGAAGAGGTTGCAGTGTGTTTTTCGATGATCTTTGTGTCCTCACTGTCCACTTGATTTGTGCCAGATAATAAAAGGTTGGCAAATGTTGTTCCCTTGTTCAGGAAAGGGAATAGGGATAATCATGGGAATTAGAGGCCAATCAGTCTTACGCCAGTGATGGGCAAAGTATTGGAGAGGATTTGAGAGATACGATTTATGATTACTTGGAAAAACATAGTTTTCAAAATGCCTTTGTGAGGAGCAGGTCATGCCTTATAAGTCTTACTGAATTTTTGAGGATGTGAAAAAACATATTGATAAAGGTAGAGCAGTGGATGTGGTGTATTTGGATTTTTGCAAGTCATTTGACAAAGTTACCAATGGTAGGTTCATTCAGAAAGTAAGGAGGCATGGGATACAGGGAAATCTGGCTCTCTGAATGCAGAATTGGCTGGCCCATAAAATACAGAGTGTATTGGTAGGTAGAAAGTACTCAGCCTGGAGCTCGGTGAGCAGGGGTGTTCTGCTGGGATAAGTTCTGGGATCTCTGCTGTTTGTGATTTTTATAAGGTAGTTGAGTGGGGAATTGGGATGGTGGGTTAGGAAGCTTGCAGATGACATGGAGGTTGGTGGAATTGTGGATAGTGTGGAAGGTTGTTGAGCATTGCAACTAAACATTAACAGAACTGAGCTGATGAGTGGCAGATCAAGTTAAATCTGAAAAAGTGTGAAGTCATTCACTTTAGAAGGTAAAGTTTGCATGCAGAGATTAGGGTAAAAAGCAGGATTCTTGGCAGTGTTAAGGAACAGAGGGATCTTGGGTTCGATGTCCACAGATCCACGAAGTTACCTGCAGGTGGTTGTTGAGAAGGCGCAAGATGTGTTGGCTTTCACAAGCCGGGGAATTGGGTTTCATTGCTGTGAGGTTATGCTGCAGCTTTATGAAGTTGAGTGCTTTTCTGCATTGAGAGCTTGCAAGCACCTGTCATATGACTAGCTAGCAGTTTCAGAGTGTATGGGACAATTGAAATTATGTAACATTTGGCTGTGAAACAGCTACCTTGAGTTTTGGTTGTTCTTTTGACAACTTTTCATATTTAACGATTTTTAAAAAAAATATGCTTCAGGATAATAAAGCCAACAGATTTCGAATTTATTGTTTTGCCAACATTGAACTAATGAGATGATTTGATTTTGAGGGGATAAAGAGGTAAGAATTATGAAAGTTAGACAGAGAGTAAACTGCCATCGACAGAGACTGCCATGTAAACCACTTTCTCTTAAAGTTATGTTTTCTTCGCATTAAAACCTCCTAGCAGTAAAAGACAGAAGACGACTCAGTGAGATCTAAGCTCAAAGAAGGAGGGCACTGCAGATGACTGCCGCTTCCTTGTTTTGAAATTAAATTTCAATTTAGTTTTTTTTAAATGGGAACAGTATATTTTTATAGAGGTGGAGGAAGATAACAAACAGTTCAGGGAAAGGGAGCTTAGAGCTGTGAATAATTCTTGTTCAATGTTCACTTTTATAGTTAAGGAATAAATTTATAGTATTTTTCTTTAAATAGTGGAATTTCTGAGTTCACGGTCACCGTGCTTTAACAGATTATAAGGCAAGGTGAACTTTTCTGGGTGTTTGGGTTAATTAATAAACAGGTTCATTGCTGTGTCATAACAGCACACTTGGAACATTGTGTTCAGTGTAGGTTGCCTTGTTCGAGGAAAGATGCAGAAGCGAGAGTGAGGGTACAGAGGAATCCCAGCAGATCAATAGAAATATTAGCACACATCGCACAAGTGAACAAAATATTGAGGACGTCACCATGCAAAAAAATAAATGCTGGCAGATTCTCCATGTGTGTATAAAAGTCAGTGTGTCAGTGTTTGTGGTGTGTCTGTATTGATGTCTATATATCTATGTGTGCACGTGCATCAGTGCATTGGCATTTGTCTCTGTGTGCTTTAGTATCTGTGTGACTGCATCAGTCTCTACATGTGCCTGTGTATCTATATTCATATCTGTGTGTATCTGCGTGTCTCTGTGCGTATCCGTATGCACAGCGGATCTGCCAGCCTCTGTGATGTTTAAAGTGATGCAATGTCCGCTGCTGCTGGCGTTCACACTCTACTGCAATGATGGCAGTGGAGGGAGAAAACCATAAGGGATTCAGTCTAGGAGGGTGAGGAGAGGGAGGTAGATCATAGCACCATCGAAACTGACAGCACCATCTGCACATGCACACACACACACTCACACGCACACACGCACATACACACACACTAACACACACAGACAGACACACAGTTGTGTATCGGGAGGTTCATAATTGCACTGAGGACACTCAGAGCGGCAAATGCTCCTGAGGAGTAATATCTGTGCTCGCTCTGCAATGTGGAAGCGATTTGTCTTTGAAGATTATTCGTTACACAGAGTGTACACCTTAAAGAGTACTTCCACTGCAGCTGCGCCCAAGCAACTCTGACCAAACCATTTGTAAGGTGATGCGATGAATTTATTGCACGTTCGTTAAATTGAAATATTTTATAATTCACCCCTACAAGGTGCAAGTGAGAAAGGATTGAAAAGTCCTGAAACTGACCCAGTGGTGGTGGTAATATATCTAGGTATCAGGCAAAACTGTTCTGTGCCTCCAGAGATATTTGCAAAACCAAACATCCGTGCAATGTGAGAGATTCACAGTCTTTGATGTCCTCTGATAGAAAAAAAACTGACACTTGTGCAGTACATGGGCAGACCAGCAGAGGGGGCATTATATGACTATAAACTTTACAGGGGCAGACGTAGATGTGGAGGAGGGGAGGCGGGGTTTATCTCAATTTCAATGGATTTATCCCCAAAACCACAGAGCCATCATTTCGCAGAGATGCACACAAACGTACTTAGACACATTAAACACACAACACATATACTTACAGGTATGGACACTTACACACAAACACATGCACACGCCCGCACACAGACACAGTGGTTTATTTCAGATTGAGATAAGTACATTTTTCATCAATAAGGGAATCAATGGTCAGTTGGTGAGGGCAGGAGAATGTGGCTGAGAAACATTTTAGCCGTGATCAAGCAGCACAGCAGATCTAAGGATCTAAATGGCCTAATTCTGTTCCAATTTCCTATTTTGTGAAGGAATTCATTTTGGAAGTCGAATTTGAATGCAGATTACCGTCTCAAAAGTAGGATTCGTAGCAGTGCGGAGGAACAAACGGACCTTGGAGTCCATGTCTGTAGGTCTCTCAGTTGCCACTTAAGTTGATAGGGTTGTGAAGAAGGCGTATGGTGTGTTGGCTTTCATTAGCAGGGGGACTGAGTTTAAGAGCCGAGAGATTATGCTGTATGTCTATAAAGCCCTGGTGAGACCACATTTGAAATGTTCTGGTCGCCTCGTGATAGAAAGGATATGGAAGCTTTAGAGAGGGTGCAGAGGAGATTTACCAGGATGCTGCCTAGACTAGAGGGCTTGTCTTATGAAGAAATATTGAGGGAGCTATGATTTTTTTCATTGGAGTGAAGAATGATGAGGGGTAACTTGATAGAGCTGAACAAGATGGTGAGAGTTACAGACAGAGTAAATAGCCAGAGACTTCTTCCCAGGGTGGAAACGGCTGTCATGAGGTGAGCATAATCTTAAGGTGTTTGGAGAAAGATTTTGAGAGATGTCAAAGGAAGGTTTTTTTACACAGAGAGTTTTGGGTGGGTGGAATGCACTATCAGCGGTGGTAGTAGAATCACATACATTTGGCACAGTCAAGTGACTCTTGGATAGGCACATGGAAGATAGTAAAATTAAGGATATGTAAGTTAGTTTTATCTTAAAGTAGGCTAAAAGCATAGCACAACATTGAGGATGGAAGGGCTGTACTGTTCTGTATTGCTCTATGTTTTTATTTCCTACACTCTTGTGAGTTGAAAGTATCTGGAATTCCTTTAACTTCAGTGGATGCGACATTTGGTAAGTATAGTCCTCAAGTTTATTGAAGCGCCTGAAGTCTGTCACACACAGTTTGATACGGTGTTGAAAAATATTCTTGGGAAAAGAAAAAGTCGGTGCCAGTGTGAAATATCCTACGCCTCTCTCTTGACAGAACTGTGTTTATTTGTTGGTTATGTTGCAGACCCAGATTCATTACGTGTACCACTCCCATACCCTCACCCAGAGGTGGCTCACAACATCATCTGGTCTCCCTGACTGCAATCTTCAAGAACAGGATTTCCAGGAAAATAATTTTCCAATAACCGAATGCGAGAACAGAAACACAAACAAGTCATTCAGCCCTTTAAGCCTGTCTTTCCCTTAAATAAGATTATTACTGATCTGCTCAATGCCTCTACTCCTCGTTTGTGCCCAATACCTGCAGCCCTCAACTCTCTGATGCGTCAAATATCCATTGTTCACCCCATCCCCCCCAAACTTCTCAGTGATACATCTCCCTTCGCCTTCTGGAGTAGAGAAGTCCCGATAGTCACTACGCTCTGTGACAAGGAAACACTCCGTGCACACACACCATGACCTATTGACTTGAATTAAAATATGAACACAAGGTAAGAGTGACAGGCCTTGATATCAAAGCAGGATTGAACTAAGGATGGGATCAAGGAACCCGAACAGAATTGAATGTAATGGGAATGAAGTGTAAATTCCCCACTGGTTAGAGGCCATTCAGAGCACAAGGGAAGATGTTTGTATTTGGTGAGGATCAACCATCTCAGTCACAGGACATCTCTGCAGACATCCTCAAGGTAGTTTCCTTCAGCTGCTTCAGCATCTTTCCCAGAGCACACAGTCAGAAGTGGGAGATGTTCTCTGAAGATCGCATAATGTTCAGAATAAGTTGTCACCTCTCTGCCGCTGAAGTAGTCTGTGTCCATGTGCAGCAAGACCTGGATAGCATTTAAACTGTGCTGTAGGTAACATTCATGTAACAGTCCTGCTAGACATTGCTCATCTCCACAGTTAAATATGAGGAGCTCATTCAGCATCTCACGCATGTTTTAACGGAATATAAGGACGCCATTCAAACCATTGAACGTATTGGATAAGCCCATTCAGTCCTTCCTGTCCATTACACTGGTAGGGAAGGAGTCTGGTCAGCACATCGAAGTGTTAAAGAGGAATCAGGATTCGCTAAGTCAGGTCCTTGAGCCACTTCCATATGACCAGGAAGAGGCATTGCAGCCTGTCAAGCTACTTATTCAGAAATAGGAGGATGTTACTGATACCCCACAGGGAGACTGCTGCATGGTGTTCCTACTGGCTCTATTGCTCATGGTAGACACGTGTCACTTTAATGTGGTTTCCTGAAGGTGAGGATGGAAAATGGGTGTGTTGTGCAAAGTCTCAAGAAAATACCTTCTATCTCTGAGAAGACAGACTGGCGTTCCTGTGGAGGTCGGAAGCTGGTGGGAATGGCTGACTCTTTCAGAAATAAGGCATTGTGGCTACTGATATATTTATGAACAGTGCAGGGTCACACACCACTGCACACTTGGACGGTGAGTTCATTTAGGGCCTAAATCTCAATTTCACCCAACATGGGGATTCGACACAGGGACGTGAAATATTGGGAAAAAACGTATCATGTGGAAAGTGCAATGTCTCACAAAATCACTGACTTTTTTTAGACATAATGAGTGTTAGTCCATAATCCTCAAGATTAAATATAATCGCCTGCTATTCTCTCGCACTGCTACAGATTAAACACTCATTTCCTTTATACTCTCTTTCTCTTCCAGCAATTAGTCTAGTGAAACTCCTTTGCACTCTCGATCGCAACAAAATCGATCCTTACAAAGAAGAGAAAATCTGCCAACAGTGCCCCAAATACAGTTCCAGCAACACTCTACAACTGCAGGAAGAAATCTTTACTCCTTTACTTGAATAATTTTATAATGAAGGACAACATGCCATTCACTGTCCTGATTACTTGCCTTTTAGCAACGACAGTTCCCAACCTCTCATCTTCCAACCAATACAAAACGGAAAGGGCTGCATTTGTTGCCCCCATTCAAATTATTTCTTTGCCTTGTGTACAGCTGTGCTCCAAGCACTGATAGATGTGATACCCTATGAGCAATGACCTTCAGTTTAGAGCATGACCTTACTCTCTGTATTCTCCAGATTATCCAATTCTCAATCCATTTAGTATATACACCCCTTACACAAGGCCTCTAATGTTCTTCGCTCATCTGTCAAATGCCTTCTGAAAATCTAAATACACCATTCCCATTGGTTCTCATTTGTCGATGGCACAATCTACATCCACCAAAAACTCCTACTAGTTTATCAAAAACGATTTCCCTTCCCTGAATCTAAGCTGACTCTGTGAATCAAATCATTATTCTACAAAGATCTAGTTGTTATTAATGACTTAAA
The DNA here is from genome assembly GCF_020745735.1 of Hemiscyllium ocellatum. Classification (NCBI taxonomy): domain Eukaryota; kingdom Metazoa; phylum Chordata; class Chondrichthyes; order Orectolobiformes; family Hemiscylliidae; genus Hemiscyllium; species Hemiscyllium ocellatum. The sequence continues at coordinate 5,710,583 of NC_083438.1, forward strand.
AAATCTAATATTTTCCTCATAACTGACATGAATTTATCCATCAGTTGATATTCTGTTGTACCTCTCTCTCTCCTGTTTTAAATATTTGCGATAACAGCAGCTACTTTCAAATCTGCAGGATCCTTTCTATAATATAAAGTGCTTTGACCAACTTTGACCTCCCACACAGAGTTATGGAATTGACAGTACAGAAAGAGGCCACTGACCCACTGTGTCTGTTCCTGATCCGGGCAGATATATCCAGCAAACGCCACTCTCCAGCCCTAAATCTGTGACCCTCTCAATTCATCACTCATCTTGTCCAAAAACTTACCAGGCTTCAATACAATGAGATTTTCCCCCAATATTTCCACTTTAATAATTCTAATTTCTTGCGGTTCCTCAATTTCCCCAGTCACTCTGTTCCTTAATATTGCAGGCGGATATTATTTTGCTTCCTCAGTGGAGACAGAACCAACATATTTATCTCACCACAGCCTCTGTCACCTCATGAATACACGAGAGGATGGTATTCTGGCATAATGGGTATGTCACCCACTCCTGCCTGGAATGTTCCAGAACAAAACCATTGTTGGAGATTGTGAATACAGTCCTCTCCCTGGTGTGAGACTATTGGATATGCTGAAGGAGGTTTTACTGCACTGTGATCTCCACCTTGTTGAAATAAACTGGCTTCACACTTTGCATCTGGAAAAATATGTCATTGGGAAATACTTGTAGAAATTTCAGAAAACATCGTGCAGTGTCCTGCTCCTCCCTGTAGACCCAGACACTCTATAAATGCAGTGCCCACACCTTGTCCCGAGTGGGAACATTAGACACTCGAATGTCCTAGAATGATCGCAGCAGCTGACACCACAAATCCGTGAAAATCATCCAGAGAACCTCCACTGACTTTCCACGAAAGGAACAAGTCAAAACACTGCAGACAGGCACATCCACTCAATGTTAAAAATGCTTTTCGCTTCAGTTTCTATTCTAAGCTGAAAATCCATAGGATCTCTGCCTAGACGCTGTCACTTGATATATTAACAGTTTGTTTTTCTCCATGGAAGCATTTGACAATGTCACTGCACAATTTTCTTTACCAGTCATGATAATAGCACACTGCTATTTCAGATGGAGTTGTTGGGGAGGTGATGCCCTCGTTTATTTTCTACAGACTATAAATCTAGGGACCCAGGTAATGACCCAAACCCGGCCTTGAATCTCCCCACAGCATATGGTAGAATTTGAATTCAATAAAATATTTGGAAATAGCAATCTAATAAAAGAGTGATGGTTGTTAACAGTAAAACCCCCTGGCTCATTACTGTCCCTCAGTGAAGGAAACTGGCTACCGTCACTGGTCTGACCTCCATGTTACTCCAGACCCTCAGCAATGGTAGATTCTCAAATGCCCTTTGAAATGGCCAAGCCAACCATTCAGTTATAAAACTACAAGATCTCAAAGAAGTGAAAACAGATAGACCTGAGCACTGGCAGCCGACAGCACATCGAAGGACAGTGGTTCAGAAAGGGCAGTTCCCCAAGAGCTTCTCAAGAGCAAATAGGAAAGAGAAATAAACTCTGGCCCAGCCAAAATCAAGCATGTCCCATTCAAAAAGGAAAGAAGATGGAAACACTGAGGGAAGAGATCGAGGGAACAGAACTCGCTTCAAACAGGACGTGTGCCCACACGTGCATGAAACTCAGGAATATGGGAGAAGGTGAAAAATAAATTAAAATAATGTCACATTTTATTTCCATCCCAGCTGATTATCAATAATCCCTTTGTTTATGCATTCCATCTCTCTATTTCCACGTATATTTATCGCACCTCAACAACAAACATTACATTAATTTCCAGCTGCTTTCGGATCTGATACATGGTCAGTGGACTTAAAATGTTAACTATGTTTTTCTCTCGACACAGGCTGCCAAACCTGATCCATTTCCCCTGCATTCTGTTTCTTTTTGGTTCAGGCTTCCAGTATCATCCATTGTTTGATTTGACAATTTTTTTCCTTATTTTATGGGACATAGGCCCTTCGAATCGACACTGACAATCTGAAAATCATTGCACCCAAACCCACCTCATGCCCTACTCCTGCATTTCCCATGGCTAAGCCGACAACTAATCTACCTCTGCATCTCTCATCGCTAATACACCGAGCTGCACATGATTGGTGGGACTGTGGAAGGAACCTAGTGCACCTGGACGAAACATTTGCAGACCCGGGGAGAATGTGAAAATTCAATACAAAAAGTCCTGAGGCGGAAGCAAACTGGGTCCCTGCTACTATGACACAGCCATAACCTCTGAGACACCATGCGCCCTCCCCCCATCGCAAAACCGGGTCCCCAATACTGTGAGACAGCCGTGCTCACCACTGAGACACCATGCCTCCCATCCCTCTCCCTCTCAAACCCGGTCACTGGTACTGTGAGACAGCCGTGCTCACCACTGAGACACTATGCCCCATTCCCTTGCCTTCCTCCCTAAACCGGGTCCCTGGTACTGTGAGACAGCCATGCTAACCCCTGAGACACCATGCCCCCCTCTCCCTCCCGCCACAAACCGGGTCCCTGGTACTGTGAGACAGCCGTGCTAACCCCTGAGACACCATGCCCCCTTCCCCTTCCCTCAAACCGGGTCCCTGGTACTGTGAGACAACCGTGCTAACACCTGAGACACCATGCCCCCTACCCCTTCCCTCAAACCAGGTCCCTGGTACTGTGAGATTGCCGTGCTTACCCCTGAGACACCATGCCCCCTACCCCTTCCCTCAAACCGGGTCCCTGGTACTGTGAAACAGCCGTGCTAACCAATGAGACATCATGCCCCTCTCCCCCCCCCCAAAACCGAGTCCCTTGTCCCGTGAGACAGCCGTGTTAACCACTGAGACACCATGTCCCAATTCCCCACCCCCACCCCTCGAACCAGGACCCTGGTACCGAGAGACAGCCTTGCTAACCACTGAGACATCATGTACTCTCCCCCTCCCCCGCAAACCGGGTCCCTGGTACTGTGAGACAGCCGTGCTAACCACTGAGACACCATGCCCCCCTCCTTCCCCAAAACTGCATCCCTGGTACTGTGAGACAGCCGTGCTAACCACTGAGACACCATGTCCCCATCCCCTCACCCTCTCCCCCCCAAACCATGTCCGTGGTACTGTGAGACAGCCGTGCTAACCACTGAGACACCATGTCCCCATCCCTTCACCCTCTCCCCCCCCAAACCGTGTCCCTGGTACTGTGAGACAGACGTGCTAACCACTGAGACAACATGCACCGTCCCCCTTCCTCCAAAACGGGTCCCTGGTACTTTGAGACAGCCGTGCTAACCACTGATTAACCATGCACCCTCCCCCTCTCCCTCCCAAACTGGGTCCCTGGTACTGTGAGACAGCAGTGCTAACCACTGAGCCATCATTCCCCCTCCCCCTTCCCCAAAACTGCATCCCTGGTACAGTGGCACTGCCGTGCTAACCACTGAGACACCATGCCCTCCTGCCAGCCCCTTCCCCTAAAATAGAGTCACTGTGCTCGGTAATACTGGGGAAAATGTGAATAAAAGTAATGAGCTTAGAGCTACGATGTTGTGGCCATAACAGAGACGTGAGTTTTCAGTGGCAGGAATGGTTGCTAGATGTCCTAGGGTTTAGAACATTTAAAAAGAATAGGGAGTAGGTAAAAATAGGAGTGGGTCTAGCACTGCTAATCAGAGAGGGTATCGCAGCTACAGAAGTTACCATTGTCGAAGAGCGTCTGCCTACTGAGTCAGTATGAGTGGAAATTAGGAACAGTAAGGCAGTAATCACCTCATTCGGGGTTTACTACAGGCCCCCCAATAGAAGCAAGGAGATTGAAGAAAGCATAGGTCGGCAGATTTTGGAAAAGTGTGAATGGGATAGGGCAGTTGTAATGGGTGACTAACTTTCCCAATATTGATTGGAACCTCCTTCCAGCAGATGGTTTGGAAGAAGCTGTTTTTGTAAGGTGTGTTCAGGAGGGGTTCCTAACTCAGTACGTTGACAGGTCGACGAGGGAAGAGGACATTTTTGATTTGGTGCTCGGCAATGAGCTGAGGCAAATGTCAGATCTTGCGGTGGGAGAGCATTTTGGTGATAGTGACCACAACTGCTTCACATTCTACGTAACCGTAGAGAAGTAGAGAAGCAGGCACAATGGGAAGATATTTAATTGGGGAAAAGCAAATTATGATACATCAGACTGCTTTGCGAAGCATGTTCTGGGAGTAATTGTTCCATGGAAAGGGCACTATAGACATGTGAAGACAGTTTAAGGAACAGTTGTTGCGAGTGATGCATAAATGTGTTTCTTTGAGACAGGAAAGGGGTAAGATAAAGGAACCTTGGATGACGAGAGCGGAGGAGCTTCTCATCAAAAGAAAGAAGGCAGCTTACGTAAGGCAGAGGAAGCAAGGGTGTTGCTCAGCTCTAGAGGATTACAGGCAGGCGAGGAAGGAGCTCAAAAATGGTCTGAGGAGAGCCAGGAGGGGACAGGAAAAAAGGCTTTGCAGGAAGGATTAGGGAGAATCTAAAGGCACTTCGCACATATATGAGGAATAAGAGAATGAACAAAGAAAGAGTAGGGCTGATCAGGGATAGAGTCTGAGCAGGTAGAGGAAGCCCCAAATGAGTGTTTTGCTTCTATCTTTACGAAAGTTAAGGACCTTGTAGTGAATGAAACCATTGAAGAGCAGGTAAGCATACTGGAACGAATAGAGATTGAGGAAGCTGATGTGCTGAACATTTTAATAAACAATAAGATTGACAAGTGTCCAGGGCCAGACCAGATTTGTCTTCAGCTGCTCTGGAAAGTGAGAAATGTGATTGCTTCACCGCTTGCGAAGATCTTTGTATCCTAGCTCTCCACTGGATTCATACCGGAAGACTGGAGGGAGACTAATGTAATTCTTCTCTTCAAGAAAGGAAATAGGGAAATCCAGGAAATTACAGACCAGTCAGTCTCACGTCTGTCATCTGCAAGGTGTTAGAAAAGATTTTGTGGGATAGGATTTATGACCATCTGGAAGAGCATGGCTTGATTAAAGGCAGTGAGCACGGTTTTGTGATGGGCAGGTCATGCCTCACAAATCTTATTGAGTTCTTTGAGGATGTTACTAGACAGGTTGATGAGGGTCGAGTGGTGGATATTGTATATCTGGACTTCAGTGAGACATTTGATACGGTTCCCCGTGGTAGGCTTGTTCAGAAGGCCAGGATGAAAGGAATACAGGGAAATTTAGCCGTCTGGATACAGAATTGGCTGGTCGACAGAAGACAGCGAGTGTTATTGGAAGGAAAATATTCTGCCTGGAAGTCAGTGGCGAGTGGTGTTCCACAGGGCTCTGTTCTTGGGCCTCTATTCTTTGCAATTTTTAATAATGACTTGGATGAGAAGATTGAAGGATGGGTTAGCAAGTTTGCAGATGACAAAAAGGTTATAGGTGTCATTGACAGTACGGAGGACTGTTGTAGGCTGCAGCGTGACGTTCGAGTAAAAAATGAGGTCTACAGATGCTGGAGATCACGGTTGAAAATGTGCTGCAGGTCAAAGCACAGCAGGCCAGGCAGCATCTCAGGAACAGGAAATTCGACGTTTCGAGCATAAGCCCTTCATCAGGAATGGGGGAGAGTAGCCAAGCAGGCTAAGATAAAAGGTAGGGAGGAGGGACTTGGGGGAGGGGCGATGGAGGTGGGAT